>NC_142608.1:64535823-64835823 GCF_041222555.1 Hakea prostrata
GTCGTTTTCAGAAACAAAAACAGTAAGCTACTTCCTACGATAAATGATAGACTTTGGTGGCATGATCCACCCATTACCATCTTTGCCTGTCCTATTCTCCCCATGATGGGATGTCTAAACCCTGGACCTCATCTTTATTTGAACAATTAAATAAAGCACAAATGTTTGATCAACAAAACAAGGAAATTACCAGACGCCCTGATATTTCACGCAATGCTTCTGCCCAACGAGATGTCGAATCAGCCATCATACTAACATTGTAACCCATATCTCTGAAATATTCAGCTATCGTGATGCCTGAAACATCCAAATCCCATCAGCAGTACATATTGAAGTCCTTCACATGGTTATGCACAATGCAAGATCTCAAAAAGGGCAGTTTACAGTAATAAGGACTTCATTTTATCCCCATTTTTCAAGTAATGAATGGCAAACAAGCTCACAAAAACATGGGAAGAAAAATTGGCCCCCTGGTAACTCTGAGGAAATATCAACCCAGATAATTATCAATTGGCCATTGTTCACAAAACTGAGAAAGCCTGTGTATTCAGCAAATTCACCAAGTACTACAGGTTCAATTTGTCCCATCCAAGCCTGATCAGATCAAGTGATCCACAAAAATTTAGGAATAACATGCAAAGGAAAAATCACACGGACGCAAAAAATGGAAAATAAACTCAAACATAGGTAAGCATAAAAAATACGAAACAATGCAACACTATACAAAAGCAACATAGGAAAGGAAAACTGACGAGAAAAAGAGCCAGCCTAGAGATTGTATTGACACATTTATCGCAGTCTGAAACTCCAGGTTATTGATGTTAGATGCAAGCAGGCCTAATGATTCCAAGATAAAGGAAACAAATGATAAGCAAGGAAATCAGATGGGTGCAAGGGCAGGAAAAGAGATGTGATCAATATTCTTGGGGCGAACTAGAGACAAAAATAAGAGAAAAATCAGGAATAAGAAAGCAATCCCTTATGCAATGCTCAACATCACCAAAACTGAATTTACATTCTCTATTCAAATCATCTATATAATGGACGAGGGTGTATTAAATATATACGGACCTAGATGACTCATACTCGATACAAAGTGAATAAAGTAAATCAAAACAGAACTTTATTTAACTATTAAATATCATAATCTAACTTAAATACTTAGCTATTAATCCCGAGTACTAACTTTGTAACCACTTTTTGAGGACTTAGAAATTAGGCCCATCAAATGAACATAAAAATAAAATGTCCAACTTAATATATAATTACCCAAAGGTCAATTTCAATTCCATCCCATTGGATTGCCACCAGCGTCTTATGGGCCTTCAAAGCTTGCGCTAAGGCCTCCATGCAGGATTAATATCTAATGTAATTGCTTCATTTTCAGATTAGACTGCTCATGTTGGATCTAATTCCAATCCAATCCTGCAGTTTTGGATGCAATACCTCTAATTCCTTTTCACTTCTTCTTTATAATACAGCTCACTGAAAATGTATTTGTAGATCCCAGCATAATTTCTCATTATCGCATCATTTCCCTTCAAATCATTTAACTATGCTAATAATTACACGATCTTAATTTTATGGTTTACGGGCAGTATCTACTCGAACCTGTGAAAATTGAATCAGAATGCAATAGATTACTACACCATCTTTAAAATTGGAAAATCAGCACAGGACACATGTGCAAACATGCTGCCAACTGTTGGGTCAGTAAACAAATAGGAATCTCAAATTCAGTGAATCAACAGTGAACAATCAGAGTTTTAGCGCAATACATGGGACAATTTGTGAGGCAAAAAATACAAGGCCCATGTACAAAAGCAGGATCCCAAGTTCCCAAGATGGTTTTTACAAAATAACATGTCAAGCACAATTTTGCCACTTTTCCCATGAATTCATGAATTGCCACAAAATATGGAGTTTTTTACTATGATCCTCCATTTAGCTTCTTCATCAAAGTTTAGTGGTTAACCTTGGATCATCCACTTCAAGATTTGGATGGGGAACAACATCAAGCAAAATGCCCAAAATTTTTAACTTCTGGAAGAATAAAAGGTAAATTTACATTGGTTAGTGTTCAGTCTTTTATATGTTAGCCAATCATGAGCCTGTCTACAACTTCACATAACTGCTTACATTTCAATTGTTTAGATTAATATATAATGCATAATAGGTCTAAAAATACAAATTTTGAACCTGCGACCAGAAAACAACAGAGAAATTCTCCAACGAACAGAAATATCTCTTGAATTTCAAACCAGTCTTATAGGCCACACATCCAATTTGCATACATGCTTCTTACCCCCTCATTTCTAGGAATTACCAATATCAAGCATATTTCCAAGTTCCTTAGGTAAACCAAAAAATATTTTACACGTAAAAGGCCACTGGACTTCTGAAAATGAACCATACATGCAGAGTTTTCTTACATCCAAGCAACAACGGATTTTCCCCACCCCCCCCCAACGCCTCCCCCCCCCCCCCCCCCCCCCCCCCTTTGCTGTGTACGCAACACAGGGCCAAATTCAAACCCCCCTAAGTTTGGCCTTTTTCCCTCGGGTCCCGTTTCCGCCGGGTCCCAGTCTTATAGGCCACACATCCAATTTCCAAGCCACAGTATCTCAGCAAGAAAAATGCAAAATACTGACCTGTATAAATGGAGGCCTCTCGAGCAGCCACAGGCATGTTTGAAGTGTTTGCCACAAGTGTTGTGCGCTTCATAACAGATTCTTCACGGCCATCAGGCAGTGTCATAGTCAATTGAGGAAAATCCATAAGAACCTGCAAAATTTTCCTTAAAAGGTATAATGCTTTGAAGACAGTAAAAGGACTGGCAAACAACAGAAAAGGCCAAGAGCTACACACCTCTGCCATTTCATTTCCTCTCTCTCCACAACCAACATAAACCACAGTGTCTGAATTGGAATACTGCAAATGGACAAAAATTTAAACATAAGGACTCCAATGATCAGGTTGCAATGGTCCCCAGCCAACCAAAAGAGAATCCAAGGCTGTCACCAAACTGAAATGGGTCATACGCCAACATATAAAAGACAAACAAACCTTAGAAAGAGCTTGACTAATGACTGTTTTCCCACAACCAAATGCTCCAGGGATGGCACAAGTCCCACCAAGAACAGAAGGGAAAAGGGCATCAAGGACACGCTGTATAAAATATTCAACAAAAATTTGAGAAATCCTGATTAAAATGAAGCAGTAAAACAACAGCCGAAGCCTTATCCCCACTGAATGAAGCTGTCAGGGATAATAACATCAAACAATTCATTTTATTTGTTACAGAACCTGTCCAGTTAGGAGAGGTGTATCAGCAGCAAGTTTTGATGCAACAGGCCGTGGTGTTCGGACAGGCCAAGTCTGCAAAAGGTAGACAAAAACCGGTGTAAGGAGAGTTCAAATTTTGAATTGTTACTTAACCCAATTAATAAAGAAGAGAAAAAAGGGGGGCAGGGCAGCAGTATCAGGAAGCAAAGATCCGCATCTGCATCTAAGTTGAAAGAATACCCAAAGTTAATAAATTCAATACCTGAAGCATGGTAAATTGCTTTTTGACACCTTGAAACTCAAGCTCTAACACAGTATCCTGCAGAAACATAGTAGGTTAAGCATATATGCAGATGAAATTTGTTTGATATAGAAAACATGAGGTTGAGAATTTGTGATGCATCAACAGCGTTAAGCTCTGGATCAACACCACTGGCTAGTACTGGCACATATTTGCAGATAGATAGGGAAAGGAAGAAAAAAAGCACATTGACCATCAATGCCTTCAGAAGGCCTATTATAAATACAAAGGATCTTGGCTGACCAACCTTTAGTGAGTATTGACCAGCAGGTGCAATGTAATTGACCTTCCCCATAGCATCAGGAGGAAGTGTAACATGGTGTTGCATCAAACTGTTCTCAAAGACGGTCTGCAATACAAAAATAATTTGCTTAAAGACAATACTAGACAAAATAACAGAGGTTTGCAGTGCATTACCACACACCAAACCACCATTTTACAGTTTTTTCCACTTTTTGTCATAAAAGACCCTCAAATATTTGCAAAGTAAAACTGATGTCCACAAACTTACAGCATATAAGTCTCCGCCGGTTAGAAGATCTCCCTCACCTGCACCAGTAGAAGAATTAATCAAGTATCTAGCAAGTCAAATTCAAAATGCCATTATAAACTCTATGTTGATAGGTTACCAATTTTTTTGGGTTCGAACTCCCAGAGGATGTCCTTGTCCAGAGCTGGTACAGAGACCCCACGAGGTATGTAGACATCACCAGATATTCTAGCGATAGTTTTCAAAGGCCTCTGCAGTAAACAAACAAACGTTAGTTCATGACAAGTGAAGACTTAAGCTCCCGTTGAGAAAAGACTACTTGAAATAAAAAATTATAAATAAAATATTCTATAATAAATAAATTGTTATTGCGAAATGGAAGAAAAAAGAGACAAGAAAGTACTAGATCCAATGAAATGAACAATGGCAGTTGGAGTCAAACCTGAATTCCATCAAAAATGTTCCCCAAAATTCCAGGTCCCAACTCCACAGAAAGAGGCTGCGATGACAACAAATAATATGCAGTGAAGTTCTCTTAACTTTGATCTCTAACAGAAACAGGATGAAACTTAGGATTACCTTGTGTGTTCTTAGAACAGGATCATTCACCATCAACCCAGCTGTCTCTTCATAGACTGCGGTTCAGGCAAAAACCAATATCCTATTAGCACTTAGATTATGCTATATCAAACAAATGTTCAGATTAATGCATGAAAATCACTAATAATTGAAAATAATATATATGAAAAGCGGGCCAAGAAAGCCACTACTTGGTCTGGTCCTCCTTATTCTCAGGCTTTCACCCACTTCTATTTCAAGTGTAAGTTTTTTTTTATGTTTTAAGTCATAAGGGTCAGTTCCAGTTGGACCAGGGTTTTCATTGGTCCAAGTTAAGTTAAATACATTAACTTTTGTTTCAAGTCTTTAAGTTTAGATCCACATCCTTCTTAAAACCACTTAAGACTTTAAAAAGAATGGCCACTTAGAATTGACTAGAAGTTTTTCTAGACTAGAAGTTTTTCTAGTCTGACTCCTCCACCGCTTAAAGGTTTTCATAAATAAAGACAAGAGATGATTTCTAGCTATTAAATTTTCTGTTTTTTGCTCCTTGTGTGGATCAAGGTGTGACTATGTGTGTGATCCAGCCAACACCTTGCAGCGAGAGGCCAGGTGCCTTTGCTCCACTATTTCAGTCAATTAAAGTACTGTCTCTTGCTTACTAGTCTCCAGTTCTGCCCTTACCGTTGCCAGTGATTGCCAAATCTTATATTCACTAGGACTGATGAATTTGAGGGCAAGTCTCTAGTCTGATTTCAGAATCTTCCACTCAAGTGGTGCATATCCATATCAGCAGTCTGAATTGAAATCTATTGGCTGTTTAGCAGAGTCCTACTTTGAGTAGGATTTTGGGTTTGAACGTTTAAGTTGATACCCTATATCCCAAGATCTGATTCATTTGAGGTTTCCATTGTGTTAATGATTCAGAAATCTGTCCATTATCTGGACTTTATTTTGAAAAATAGATCCTATCCTAGTATTAATAGGATTCCTCTATAATTTCCTATCCAACCATTGGAAATTGACGGAGGTTTCAGAAAAATATCTACCTCCCTAAGGATAAAACTCAACCTGACTTTCAGGTCCATCAGTTGGTTTATTCTGTCATATGAGTTTTCTCCCAAATTTGGACTTCCGTTTCCCTGTTTTTCATTTCTGTTTAGCAAAAAACGGTGAACCCAGTGCCGAATGCTTCCGTGCTAGCAGAGTCAGAGGGCAATTTTCCTACATAGCCTTGACCAAGCAATTTTTTCTGAGAGGCTGTTTCTATTTCAGTTCTGTTTAGTACTGTTTAAATTTCTTAAATCGGTATTACATTAGAAAAATAGGAGAGGGATACAGATAACCAAGGAAGAATGGGATAGAGGAAACCAGCACAAAGCTATGACAGAAATATGACAAGCAGGAAAAGCCAATGGAAGGGGAGAACCAAAGTAGATACCTTGGATTGTAGCAGAATCGCCTTCCAGTCTAATAATTTCTCCGATAAGATTGTCATGTCCCACACGAACAAGTTCATACATTGCAGCCCCTGCCATTCCATCTGCAACAACAACAGGTCCAGACACCTAGCAAAGATAAAAATAGTGAGAGGAAATGTGATTCATCGCTACATTATGGTTTATACTATTCAACTTGTTGTAATAGCAAACAGAAGATAGCATAGGAAACGATAGCTCCCACACATAAGAATTTTGATTAAAAGAAATGATAAAAGCAGTTGGAAGGAAATACATCTTCTAGATCCAAATAAGTATTGCAGAAGAACAATAAGAATAAAACCAACAACAATAAGCTAATGGATAACAGTTGTTAAATAACTCATCCAAAGATAAAAAAGAAACCGTCAGCAACAGTAATTGTAAGCCTAAAGCAGTACTAATCAGGTCCAAGACAATACAGTTCTAAACTTGGAAATGGAGAAGAGAGTGGGACATTCTCTGAGTCCTGTGAAATAGGAAAAACTATTCTAGATAATTAAAAGAGCATAAACATATATTTAACATGTATCAGTGCTATTATTTTCTTTTACGTGCACAGTATAAGAAGTTCAGAAATTAGGCTGTATTTTACTTCTTCATTTTTTTTTCTTTTTTCTTTTTCCGGGTTGGGGGGGGGGTTGTAAATTCACCTTTTTTAACACACATAGGAACAGTCTCTGTATTGTGTGTCTATATCCATGGAAGTACAATAATATGAAATAACGCCACCATCTCAATCAAGTCCCACTCTTCTGCAAGAGCACTTTTAGGCAGATTATTAAACTCTTTTAGCACTACCAGTAGCATTCTTAAGTTGCTTTTGTTCAAGCAAGTAGAATTACATCTCCCCATATCCTCATGTTCAATCTACCCTTCCATTTCAGTAAGTACCTTAGAAGCAAAGCCTGATTTAACTAATAATTAAAGCTAATAAGTGCCTTCAGGACACCTAAAAATAGATATCACAAGAATACCAAATGCGATCCCGTTAGCTCGATTAGCGGCTGATCCCTGATTGCGCTCAGAGTTCATTAAAACGAGGAATTCTTCTAAAATCCTCGGTCAGTGCAAAATTAAAACCTTTTTTGAACTAATTATCTCCGACTATCGAATTGATCGAAGTAGCAAGGGCAAAAGATGATGATAACGCTCAAGAAGTCCTTAAGAGAATCAATTCAGCTTCTTAAGGTGCCAACAAATCCACTGAGGAATAGAAGAGGCATTACACTGCTAAAGTTAACGATGAAAGAAATCACAGAGCTATAATTTGCGAAATGAATACAGTTAACGCACCAGATAGAGTATTTAAATAAAAACAAAAAACAAAAAACAAAAACAAAACCAAGCCAACCCAGTCATCCAAACCCAGCCTGAAGAAAGACACCAAAACAAGACTTCAAACAAAATAATAAATTCAATTCTAATACCTTGCGAACGTAACCAAACTCGCTTTCCTTCTCAGAATCCTCAAATGTCGTCAACCGCATTCCATTAAAAGATGGCATTTTAGCTAACGGATCCAAGTACCAAACAGAGATCGAACTAATAGATTTATAAAATTACGATCCAAATAACTAAATCTGCCAGCCAAAGTAAACACCCACGGTAAGTTGAAACTGGATCACCAAGCAGACAAATTTACGGGAAAAATGAGAGGATTGGCTCCTCGTCGGCAGCGAAGGAAGAAGATCCGGAGTCGGGGAAAATGGTGACCAGAGAGCCAGATAGGCAGTGTCACAATGGTCAGTTTAATATAGGAAATACGAAGCGAATTTCATACAAAGCTCTGCAATTTCGCTATTGCCCCTTCACCTATTCATATTTACTTTTAATGCCAGTTTGTGGAATCTCTTCACCATAAATATATTTAAAAAAAAAAAAAAAAAAAAAAAAAAACCCCCACCATTTTCTCAGTTAATTTCAGTGTATATTTACAAATAAAAATTTGAACTTTCTGAATAGAAGGAATGCTATGAGATGTCGCTAATATTTGATTGTTGGAATGTAATTTAAATTCCATAACTGTTTTGGTCTTTTTTTAATTTATTTATTTAAGTAAAAACGACTTTTTTACTCTCTTTAAGCTGCAAAGTATTTCATCATCCTAAAATTATCTCAAATTTTATCATAAAAGTATAAATTGGAAAGGAATGCCAACATATAGGTTTAGCAGTTTGCAATTCTCTATCAAATCTATATATCAAACAAATTATTGCACAACAAATCTTTCAATGCCATTTTGGCATTTCAAACTTTGAGCTATGCTTGTGTTCACACTTTTCTTTTGTTCGTTTACCAACATAAAATTTATCCTAGACTAACTAGGGAAGGGAAATACTCCTTAGATGCCATAAGATAGGTTTGTACAATGGAGGAGGTGGCTAAACCCTCCAAAATTTGCTTAGACAGAGGAGTATTTCTATCAATGGGAAATACTCCAATGTGAGGTTCAGCACTTCAGATAAGCCAATGAGAATGCTATACAGTGATTGCCCAACAAAAAAAAGGATAATGCTATGCAGTAATTCATACCATTTTTGATAATAGAAGGCTAGGTCAACTAACAAATTTGATGGGTTAACAATGTGGGTGTGCATTAACAAACCCGTCCTAATAATAATCCCATGTACATCAACCAGGATTTCAAATTTTCAATTTTCATATTAAGTTTATTAACCAGATTTTTTTCTTCTAATGTATGTCTATGTTTTTTTTTGGGGTGGTTTTGGTAAAGTTTATATCTTGGGGTTTGGTCATGGTACAACATTTGGCCGAAGATATGCTGAAAATTGTTGGGAGGGGGCGAAATTTTTTTAAACTAAAATCTGATATATTCAAATATCATCGGAAAAATGCAAAAGTCGCTGCCAGCCAACTGGCGAAATACAAGCTAAAATCCACCTTGGCCTCACGAAATTTGAGATCGGTCCCAATATCTTTGCCGGGATCATCGAATCTATTGCTACTTGATCCTCTTCTTGTCCTTCTCTATCTTCTATCTATCCAACAATGGTGGAAACATCTTCTTCTCCTCCTCCTTCTATCTCTCCGACGGCAGTCGTGGGTTATCATAGAGGCGAAAAATCATCTGAAAAGTCAGTGAAAAATCGACAAATTTTGCCAATTCGATTGGTTTCACCAATGTGCAAACCCGCAAAATTTGCTAAAATGTCGCATCCTAGGTTTGGTAAGGCATACAGCATACCAGCTTGCCAGGCCTTAGTGCATCACTAGATACATAATTTGCACCATGAAGATCAGTAGGCTCTTAATGAAGAGGTTTGCACCATCGAAGAGTTGCTCAGTCTTGTGATGATCGGTAACTCTTAATGAAGAGGTCACTGATTTCTCATTCCCAATGACATATGTAATAGTACCACCCCAATATAAAGCAACAAATCCCAGAATAAACAATATAAACAATATAAGATACAAAGTTTGCAGTTGCCCTTAGAGCCTAACGGCTCCCAAGATCGCCAAAACGTAACCTAACGACAATGCGACAATTGAAATCGCTCCCGCCAAAATGAAAAGATCAGCTAAGCTCCTTCTCCAGCGAACCGCTTCCCTACAGTCTTCTTATCAAAAACCCAGCATTGTCCTTTCTAATCCCATCTGCTCTGCTGCAATAGAACCTGCTCACCTCACCCAAGAAGAAATCACAGAGATCAATTTGCTCGTACCTCGTCTCTGCGATTCCAACCATCTTCCAGAAGCAATCCGCCTGATCGATGCAGCTCTCCTCACGAACCCACCTCTTAAATCTCTACCCCTCTCTGTTCTGGTTGATCGCCTCACAGCCGAACCCGACATGACCCAGTCAATGACTCTTCTTAATCGCCTCAAGCACAACCCTAATGCCCATCCCGCTCTCGCACCCGTCAATCGGATGGTCCTTGTTGCCTACTTCAAGAAGCATAGATTCAAAGAGGCAATGAAAATCTTTAGCTGGATGTCGAGACCCGACTCGCCTTGCAACCCAGATGCGACAATATATCGAATTGTGATTGTTGGCTTTTGCAGGAGCGGGAAGACTTTGGAGGCTTTGAAGGTTATGCGGGCGATGGTGGGGGCAAATACGGTTCCGGACACTGATTTGAGATCTTGGGTTTACAGGAGTCTGCTGAGAGAGGCACGGATTAGGGAAGCACAAGAGTTGAATCAAGCTTTGGGTTCTATCGGAAATAATGGTGGGGATGTCCAGAGAGGCACTGCGTTTCTGGATCAAATGATTGGGAATTGGACGGATTAGGGCATGTAAGCATGTTCTGCCTTTTATAGTTCAACTGCAATATCCATTTTGTATTAGTTCCGAAGCTTTCTCAATTGATGTATTACAATTTGTAGAAACAAGTCAAGCGTTTCCAATTTATAGCTCGTGCAGATTAGCCCATATTGGTTTCTACTTCATGAATAAATTGCAAACGGATTTTTCTTTCTTTTTCCTTTTGTCCCTCGTCTTTTTTGGGGTAAAGGTTCAACCCTTTTGGGTTGAGTGTGTATATTTTTTATTCTAGGGTGTTCCCAATAATGTGGCCGGGCAATACAAGTACGGAAAAGACGGTTGAATAGGAGGTGTATATCTCCATTTTCTTACTCTTAAATCTCCACATTTTTTCTACACAATTTATTTTTTTCCAGAACCAAATTGTACTTTCTAGAAAGTTCAAATTATCTGCATCAAAGTATCATTGTATTGGATGAATGACTTATTACTGCAAACAATTGGTGGTAGCAGTTAGTTCTAACACTTGACATGCATCTTGTATTTTTGGTAAATTATTCTCCTGAGCAATATCAAATTCATTAAATTGTTGGGCTTTGAGGTGAAGTTGGGCAATGCAATCCATAGCGGTATCTGATGTTGCCTCATAGTGCCTTGATTTTTAGGAGACAAGGTAACACCTGATAATCAATCAGTGATCGGAGAGGAAGCACCTTGGTCTTTTTTGAATGTGGTCTATATTTGCCTGCTGATCACAGAGTACTCTTTAAGGGCAAGTGTGTTTTAAAACGACAAACCAACATAACAGAAGCCAAATTATGGCTAGACCCTTGGCATCCAGCAGGTGTGCTTATTAAGAGATATGGAGACCAGAATAGATATGATTTTGGATCAGAGAGGTTTGCTCTTGCTGATACATTTTATGGGAGGGCAATGGCACCCTGAGCCTGTTGTGTCTCTGGACCTATGGATGTTTGGGATTGTTTGCCTGACCATGTTATGGTGTACCACATTCAAGTGAGCCTGGGACTTTTTTCAGACCCCAGGAAGCAAGGTGGGTTGGAGAGGGTCAAAGCTCTATGATTTGCAGGTGATGTCCCAAGAAAATCATTCATCACTGGGCAGTATGACCAGTTAGAAAAAAGAGGAAAATTCAGAAAGCTCCATTCTGCTGGTTTTGTTGGGCTGGGTAGTACATGACCAGCTCTAATATCACTGCAGGATCTCATGAACACAGCCAAATCTCCAATGTAAACAGAGATTTCAACCTTCTTTGGTACTGTCTTAAATGGGACAAAGGGCCCGTTAACAGGATCTCAAACAAAACCTACTGGGATTATGTAGATTTAGGGTTACAAATGGGGAAATTGGAGGTTTCTAGTTCTTAGTTTGGGCTGAGACTTGGATCAAGTATATGCATGTGTGTTTTTTTTTTTTTTTTGGTGGGGGGGGTGGTTTGAGGGGGTTGTTCAGTCCAAATTAGGGCCAACTCTGATGGTGATATGCAGGTTTCTGGATCTTAGGGTCTTGGTTGAAAATTGATTTTTTCTTTTTTTTTTTCTTTTTTCATGAACTAGGGTTTTATGTGTTTGGATGGGGCTGAAACAAGGATTGATTGAGGTAAAAGAAAAGGGGTGGGGGCCTTGCTGCAGTTAAATCTCAGAGGAAACTGACGGTTAGATGGGCTGTTCCGGTGGATCTGGAGGGATTGATCTTACATGCAGGCTAGGTGGGATGAAGGATATTTATCTAATAGTGGTGGGCTTGCAGTTTGATAAGAAACTGGCGATATGTTAGGTCAATTATTCAATGCTTTAAAGAAATCAATATCCAAGAAAGGGGCCTAAATTTTGGGTCTTGGATGGGTTGGTCTGATGTGTACTGTGCAGGCATGGTTAGTGAAGGATCTTTATCTAGTAGTGGTGGGCATGCAATTTCATAAGGAACAAGTTTACATTCGGCCTGTGATTTGTTTGTTAGAATTAGAGTTTTGAGAGTAGTTGGGACGAGTGAAGGTTTTGGAATGTTAACCAAGAAATTACTGTAGGGTTTTTCGACAATGAGATGGGTAGTGTAATAAGTTTCCTAGGATATGGGGGACGATGTGTTAGGTGTTCCAATGGGTAATGGGTGTATATGGTCTGTTAACTTCTTGAGACTTTACATTTTGAACAGAACATAGAAAAGGGGGAAGTTAGGATTTGGGATTAGAATGTTTAGAAGTAGAATCTTGGGAATGGAGATCAATACTTGCTTGAATACTGGTGTTTAATAGCTGGGCAGGGAGTATTCTCAGATTGAAATGCTTGCAATCGAATCTGGTCTTAAACAGTGAGTGTGTATTCTTGAAATTAATGAAAAAGAAACTTACGTAGAACCTTCTGGACCTCTCACCAAGTAGGAGTTGATTGGATTTTACTAGCCAATCCACCCAACAATTCAGATGGCGACTCACTAAACCAGAAATATCTCACACAAAGGAGAAGTAGACAGCAGAGCAACTAGCAATGCTTAGGAATCGAACATTTAACTTCTACTACTCCACCCATGATTAGGGGGTTTAGATGGGAATTCTTAGGCCTGATTTCCTAATCCTAGTTAAATTAGGAAGAAAAAATTAAAAGAAAACATAACACTACTTGCTTCGGAAATCATGAGCAAGGGTGAAAGCGTCCTAATTATTTTGTACCATGACTTCAATTGAACCCAAAGAAAAAAAACAAAAGAAGCTATTTTTGTACTCAGACAAATTACCCATATGTTGGGCCAATAGAAGTGGCCTATTACAAAGTAAACCCTTGGGGTCAAAGGTCTAATACATATACAACCGAACCCTAGACTTATTCTTAAGATAAGTAGCCCAATTTGGTGTTTCAGAGTTACTAGCCAAATCAGATTCAAGATTGAAATCTTGGCAAAATAATCACACTGAAATTTATCTGTAGTTTGGATGTAACCTAAATTTAGGTCAAATCTTTCCCAAAGATTAACTTCACCAATCCCCAAAATATGACCTTAATCTAATGGCTAGCTCAGTATAACTAAACAAGCCAGAATTCTGGAAACTGAAACTTGCAGCCTTTGGGTGATTTTTAAGTATTTTTCTGGGGGGGGTGGAGGGGAGTAATTTTTAAGTAACAGCAACATGAGTTATCAGAATACATTCCCAAAGCCTGGTTCGGTGCTTCACTGGGTTAGCCCTTTGATGTACCAGAGTTTGAGACGAATTTAACTTGCCGATCAGCTCCAGTGAACAAAATACCAATTCTGCCACTTGGCTTCAAACTAAAGTATCACAGACTAGCAAATCAAATATTATAACAAACAACCAAAGAAAAAAATCTAACACAGCACAAAAGACTGTTCACCCAAAAAAAAAGCATAGGATGAAAGGTCAGTCAACTTTGCTGAATTAGAGAACCAATGCGAGCCAACAACAGCTGCTATCAATCAGAAAATCAAATCAGAGTGAGTGGTGGTAAAGCTGGGGAAAAGAAAGAAAAAATTCAAGACGATTCTCAGGTTTGGGTCCCTTGGCGGCCAATCAAATCAGCAATTTCATTTATAAAATTGTGTAGAGGCTTTCAGCCTTACATTGTTTCCATAGACTGAAAATAAACTTCTATTTTAACTAGGGAAACTGAAAACCCCTAAGCTGGTTAAGACTTAAGAGTACTAATAGTTTTTTTTTTTGGGTGAATTAATGATATATTAAACAACAAGAGAAAAACCAAGGAAACAAGAGAAGATTCAGAGGGGGATGAAAGAAGGGGGGGGGGGGTGGAGACCAATCAAGAAGAGGATCAGATAGAAGAGGAGATTCCTCAGGATCTAACAATAAGCCTAGTCCTTGGGGAATCAGCCACAGGTGGATGGGGGAGAGACGAGAGCCTGGAAGAAACATCAAAGTAGATGGCCTTCCAAATCGAGCCTAGGGGCAAGATTTGGAGGTCCATCTCCTAAGGTTGCGCTCCCACCATAAGTGGTGGATGATAGCTCCATAGACAAGCTTACCTACTTGGTCGCATGTAGAGGAACCCGAAAAGATTCTCAAGATCCATTTCCAATCATTAGCAAACCCTCGAGGACACCTCGACCAAGGCTAAATGGAAGAAAGGGCTAAGGACCAAAGGGAACAGGGGTAAGGGCAAGAAAAGAAAAGGTGGTCTAAATTCTCTGAATCAATCCCACAAAAGATGCAAGTACTAATAGTTGTTATTTAATTAAGAGACAACTAATAAATAACTTCTCCTACATCTAGTAGATTATTTGTCTGGTGATGTTATTTCAGCCAGTTTGCTAATCAACATCGCCAGCATTGATAGCCCAGATTGTTTGTCTTTCTGGTGCCCTTTCATGTCCAGGACTGTTGTTCCTCCAGTCATAGATTTGTTTCAATTTTATTGTGAGTGGTTGAATGGATCGCTTGAGAGTTTGGAGGGTGGAACTACATCAAAGGCAAGCTATTAGTTTATGAGAGAAAGGGTATTGCAAGTTCAAGGAAAGTTGGATGTGGTTAAAGACAAAATCGTGAGACTCCAATGTGTGTATATTGGAAAATAAGATAGAGAGAGACATTTATGCCCATCACTTTAGGTTATACATAAGAGACCCACGAACCACAGAAATACTAAAAAGTATCCTTATAACCATTAATAACAATCTCAACCCTACCCCTTCAGCTGGAGCATAATGTTCAGCTTGGAGCAGTCCTCCAGAAAATCTGGAGCAAACAAGGCCTTGGTAAAAATATCGCCAAGTAGATTTGAAAAAAGGAACAATCAGCCTCCAGATAGGCAAGTAGGTTTCAATCAAGAGATCTCGGTTTTGCGGTAACTGAGACAAAAACTTAAAGAATTAAAAGGAAAAGGGGGAAAAAAAGTTCCAACAGGTTTTGACTAGTTTCAACAATATTTTGAAAAATTCGATAGTTTTGAGCAATTTTGACCAGAACCAACCCAGTTTTGGTGGTTTTGGCGAGCTTGGACCAGCCCAAGACATGTTGAGTTTTACCCCAAAAATGCCATGTTTCAACCAAATTTCAGTCTCTGGCTGGTCAAAACCAAACCCTCAGCACTAGATGTCACCACTGTTGTTTGTTTGTTGCTCCAGGTAACGAGATTGCCACCAACAAAATACAATAACGAGTACTGGATCACCTGTCATCTTCAACAGCAGCTCACTCTGTATCAGATACCCAACCAATTTGGCACCCTTCCCCTGGAGCACCCTTAAAATTTCTTAAATCTTGACAAGCTGCCTTCCAGTGGACAATTTCTATAAACTGACTGATGACTACAACAATGAAAGAAATATTTGACCTGACAACTGTAAAATAAATAAGTCCTCTAACAATCCATATTGATGCTTATCTGCAAGCTCCTCATTGTCAATTTCGCCTCAAATTTGTGATGTGGACGCATAAATGCATGAACTGGTCTTGACATAAACAAGCTAGTTGCAGACAAAAATTCCAACTATATTTCCTCTGAGAGACACTGATACCTTTCTTACTTTGATAACTTAAATTCCAAGAAAATATGAGAAATCACCCAACTCTTTCATCTGAAAATGCTGTTCTAAATAGGACTTTGCATCTGAACCACCAGATGAATCATCAGAGTAAGTAGTGATGTCATCAACATATAGAATCAAGACCTCCACCTTGGAATTACTGTGATAAACCAATATAGAATGATCAAGATAACATGACTGCACCCATGCTGAACATAATAGGGCCAAACTGATCATACCATGCCTTGGGGAACTGTTCCAAACTGTAAATTGCCTTTAGCAAATTCTACCTCAGTCTCCCTTTGAGCAAAATTCCCGGGTGTTTGTTATCAAACCATGTCCTGGGTGACTCTTGCAAATCATAAATCACCTTATGCAACTTGCAAACTTTACCCTCAATCTCCCCCCCTTGAGCAACATGTCCAGGACTTTGTTCCATCTAGACTTGCTTAAGCAAATCACTATACAAGAAGGGCAGTCTTGATGTCCAACTGATTAACGGCCATTCAAAATTCACAGACCAAGAGCTACTGTGCACATCCTGAATTGAAATGGGCAACATGAGAAATTCTTTCGAAATAGGCACCTTAGGCCTTAGTAAACCCTGTTCGCTGACCAGTTTGCTCAACACAGCCATCATCATTATACTTAGTCATAAACTTCTGGTGACAATTCACAATCCTGAATAGGAGGTAAGTACACCAGGGTGGCAGGGTCCATGTCTGAAAAGACAAAAGAACATCTATTTCCACACCCATAGCCACTTCCAGACAAAAAAGAAAAACCTCATGGTTGGTGTAAGAATGGAAAGAGTGATGATAAAGTGAATATATGTAAATAAGACAATGTGAAGTGGAAACAATATTTTTAAATATAATTAGCAGCTGATTTTTCATTTCAGGAGCAGACAATTTTGCAAGAGCAACTAGTAAGGACCCGTTTGATAACTCACCAAGTGTTTCTGTTTCAAGAAACACTAGAAACAGTTTTGAGTGATTCTGAAAGCAGAAGCACTTTTCTAGGCATTTGATAAAACTTGTTTCTGAAAGTAGAAAATTTGTAAATCGTACTAAAATTTACGAAATTTGCCATTGTTATGTTTAGAGTGTCAAATTCCATAAATACCGCTTCTAAAACTCTCTCACTTAAACACAACCTGTACCCTCTTTTCTTCGAGAAACAAACACAACAAGAAGTCGCAAGTGTTTCTCGAAGCAAAAAATTTCAATTTGTGTCGCAAAAATCATGCAAAACGAAATGGTTTGCGCAAAGCAAGAAACACCAAAAACTGTTTTTTGGTGGGTCATCAAATGGTCCTAAGTTGATGGATGAAGGAGATTCAGGAGCTCCAGAGGCAGAATCAGATCCTTTGGTGGACAGTAGAGAAGTGGGGATGGCGTCAGTTAGTAGTACTTTTGGATCAAGCTGATATACTTGCCAGTGTGCTTGTTGAGAGGAGAGCAGAGAATCACAAATGTAACTGAAGTAGGAATTGGAGGAGAACTAACAATCTCAAGATCCGCTTTACATTTCTCAGCAGATAAATGTGGAGTGCTTTGAAGAAAAAATGTAACTTCAGTCATCAGGCATTAATTTACTGCTGTTGATTAACTGGATCGTGGCACCAATATCCTTTTCGACTCCAGAGTCAGGGTTTAAACTATTGAACTGTGTTGTATCTTATCAGCCAATTCATATAGGTATCTTTATGAAATCTTCTGACACTCTGACCAGAACTACATTCAGTATGATGTTCATACATTTAAAATCTGTGGTCATGGCTCATCCAGGAGGTGTGTATCCATCTGATATCTGAAGAAACTGAGAACACGATTAGTTGTTTAAAGCTGAATATCCTTGATTAGAGAACACTGGTTTATCTCATCAGCTTTCAGAGTTGGTTTATCATTTTGATGCTATTTTCTGATTTTGATATTCCTGATTTTTAAGTGAACAGAAAAGTATTATTCATCTGATCTGGTATTCCAAACTATCCCTCTGTTTGCTTGTGTTAAAACATGTTGAATTTTCTTGTGGGTTTTTCTGGTTGGGGGGGGGGGGGGGTTAGTTTTGGGGAGATTGGCTTTTGTGAAGAATTTATCAGGTCGTTTTGAACCGAACATCCTTTATTGAATATCCTCTCTTAAATAACTTTACCATCTTTGTCAATTCAACTGTCTGATGTGTTTTGTGTGTAGTATAGTTGTTATTCATCCAAAAGAAAATTGTCTGATGCGGACTCTGATTCTGTAATTATTGCTGAAATCAAGCTATACAGAGTTTGTGATCCTCCATTGCCAAACGTCTCGTCTCGCCTTGTTTAATTTATGAATACTATTTGAGAAGTTTTTTTGTCAGTAAAAGAAGATCTCATAGTTTTTTCTCTTTTTAAACTTTTGGAGTTTATAATGGCCGATAAAGTCTGATATGCCCCACAGGTATATTTTGAACTTACATACCCATTTCCTGCTGTTCTGTTTCTACAGGTAATACCATACTCTATGAAGTATCAAATTCTGGAGGATTTTGTCAATTTGACTCTATCAACAACCCTGCAAACTTTAGTCACAGTGTCCTGGGGAGGCCTAGTTATTTGATAAATCCTACTGGGTAAATGAGAATTTAACCCCCTCTGACTTGTCCAATGCTTGACTTTCGTATGACCAAATCATAAATCATGAGAATGTTGAAACTTAAAAAGTTAATCTTTGAAGATTTTGCTGCCTTCAAAACTGAGAAGAGCAGACATATTTGAGTATTGATTTTTTTTTTCTTTCAAAATGGGTAAAATTCACACAACCTGATCTGTCAAAATTGTGAAGATTTCATTTATTTGAAATGCTGATCATTTTACCCAAAAGAAAAGAAAAGAAAAGAAAAGATATGCCGATCATATTTTCTTGTGTAGTTTTGCAATCTTCGAAGGTACATTCTGCACTTTATTACCTGTTTGTTGTTTGGAATATTTTCTTTTGATAAAAAGTATATTTTTCTATTTCCATTGTTAATCAAAAATCAAAAACAGAAAAGTGCTACAATTAAGGGGTCCCATTGTTTTCCTTTCCAGCAAAATTTTCTTTCTTTTCTCTTTTCTATCTTTTGCAAGGCATCCAACCGTAGCCTTGTAAGCTAGTACCATATCTAATTTTCTAATACTTTAAACCTTAGACAACATTGTAAGGCCAGTTGGGTGTTATGCAATGCTGCCAGAACCCTAAACTCTCTCGTTTCATTGATATAGATGTTAGGGTCACATTGCATCTTGTTTACATACCAAGGGAGACAACTGTTATATGGTTGGTAGATGGCAATAGTTTTTTCTATGAAAATTAATAAACATTCAAAGAAAATTGACCAATTGACAGATTCACCATTAAAGTTGGAAGAATCAGATCCTAGTACAATTCTGTTTAACATTTAACTATTTGGGCCAGCATGATTGGTTGAGCCTGATCAGATCGAATTTGATGGATTATACATCAAATTATACTTGCAGTGCTCATGATAACTGGGTCAGATTTCAAAGACTTTTTACCATGAAATCAGTGCCAAACAGTCTTGTAGATTTTGATTTGAGTGCTTAGCTTCTTTTGTCTTTCTTAATTTGGAAGGATGTTGTGAACCATGCCACGCATAACCCTGTTAAAAGCATGAAGATGAGGGCTGTTCTCTCCAGTCTAAAGTGAGATCAAGGATTGATAATGATGTGTTGAGTTCTAGATTGAAGAAGAGTCCTGAGGTCATCATGGATCATGTGCACCTCAGAGGAGATGGTGATAGATTAGCTAATTAAAGCTTCTTCATATACATATGATATATATCCCTCTGTAACAACAAGACTTCTTGAACCAGCAGGTGACATTGGTCCTACCTTGAAAGACCCAGTTCACCCTTTGAAGCTTAGCTTGGAAGACCACCATCTGTTTTTTCTAATACTCCTTCCTGTTCACCTTGACTGTATATTCATCCTTCCATCATGATACAGACCAGTCACCTTGCTGGTTCTAACTTTCAAACCTTTTTTTTTTGTATTTTTCCCCCCTAGACCTGGCCAACCATTGTATGGACCACCCTTAGAGCCTTACACTCTTTGGGTGTAAACAATCATCCACATGTAGGAACATGAAAGTGAAAATTTGATACTGATCCGAAGTAAGAAAGTTTAATTTTCTTCAGCCTCATCATCTTAGGGTTCATAGGCCTTTTAGTGTTATTCTCAAAATATCGTCTCGGAAACCCATAAAGAAACGATCTTGCCCTGGTTTTTCGAAAGGGATCGGCTGGAACCGGGATTGGCCGATCGAGCTCGATTTTTTCAAACCCAAAAGACACAGATTCTAATTGATTATGTGAGCCGAACTGCTAATAGAAAACTATAGTTACCTTGGGATTTGGTGTTCTAGTTTAGAAAGAAACAGTGATCCCATTATATAAGATTCTTTTAATCTTCGTTTACTCCTAGAAAGGTTTCCATGCGTTGGCGTCTCCACATTAATGATATTCTGAATAAAAAAATTCCTTACATTGATGATAACCAGACAATGGCAGACAGATCTCAGAGGAAACTCAGAGAGAGAGAGAGATCTTCAAGTGGAAGAATCAAAGATACCTCAATGATTTTTCTTGGAAATCGAGGTAAATGGCGTGAGAGTTTTCAGTAAGCCTAGGGAGCTAAATCAGTATTAGGGTGGGTGGCGGCCTAAAGTAAGAACATCAGGTGTGTTTAATGGGTCGGCCCGATCTAGCCGATGTTGAACCATGAGAAACTATTTGATGAAATGCCTCAATGAAGAAGTAGCTTTTTCTTGGATTCTTTATAATGTCCATCCGGAATAATGGAATCAATTAGATGGAATTGGAAGGATATGATTGACTGCCAACTCTTGATTAGGGACCACTGATCAGATATTAAAAGGGTTATCTGTTTTTTTATTTTTTTATTTTTTTATTTTTTTTTAACTTTCTTTCTTTTCTTCTCCTCTTTTCTTTCCTTGTGTGAAATAAAAGGGTTATCTTTAATCCTAAAGACATAGAAAGAGACAGATTTTCTCTCTCATGGACTCCATGGTCCTCTGATTTCGATGTTGGAATTGCTCAAGAAAATATTTAAAAAACTGATAGGACAAGAGGGTCTAAAGATGAGAAGAGAAGGGAATAAAGCAAAGCCAAGACATCCCAACATGAGAGTGTCTATTAAAATCCTCTCTCTCTCTTTGGCACTCTGCCGTTGGACAGATGGGCTGTCCCTTTTGTCTCTACCCATAAAGAAAACCCTCACCTCCTCCTTCATATCTGCTTCTCCACCTCCATTTCCACACCCACACATAAAAACACCAGATCCAATAAATTCTTCTCTTCCATTATCTCTTGGATAACACAACACATTGTGTTTTCCTGTCTCTGTCACCTTCTCATTTCTGTTTGCTGCATTAAACAGGATGGGTTCCAGAGTTGGAAGGAAACAGAGGTGGTTTTCACAGCCTTTAACACCTCTAATGGAAGGACCTGATCCAGAGACTCAATGTGGGAGCAAGAAGGAGAGCTCCTGGGAAGTAATTCGCAACTGGGTTCGATTACAAAGAAGCTTCTCAAGTGGTAATTTGGCCGCTTCATTTGATGGAAATAGCCCAGCCAAGAGGCAAGATTTGAGACTCTTGCTTGGTGTCCTAGGTTGTCCTCTTGCTCCAGTTCCTTTGCATGATCACCCAATTCATCACCTCCCCATGAAGGACATTCCCATTGTAAGTCTCCACAAATGCAAAATTTTCATTTTTTGTTCACTTTCTAACGAGAACTGATCAAATAATCTATATTACAGGAAACATCGTCTGCACATTACATCATTCAACAGTATTTGGCGGCCACAGGATGCTTGAAGCTTACAAAATGTAGGAAGAACATGTACGCAACTGGGATGGTGAAGATGTTGTGTTGTGAGACAGAGATTGCTTCAGGGAAGAACGTGAGGAGCGTTGGTAGCAGCAGAGGTGGAGAAAATGGTTGCTTCGTCCTATGGCAAATGTGCCCAGGAATGTGGTCTCTTGAGTTGGTCGTCGACGGCAACAAAGTTGTCGCCGGTAGCAATGGAAAGATCGTTTGGCGTCATACACCATGGCTTGGTACTCATGCTGCTAAGGGCCCGCAACGCCCACTTCGACGGATCATCCAGGTATTTACTACACTAAATGCTCTCATTTTCTCGATCCATAAAACAGCCAACCAGTGAGTTTTCAAATTGAGTCCACCTTGCCCAATTAATTTCTATTGTTGGATCTTAACTCTGAACTCTTAGATTAGGAGAAACCGGCAAAAGCAGGATTTGAAATATAACGGTTATGAAGAATGTTTATTGATTGATGTGGAAGAAATCCCAATAGGTTCCCAATAAAATTTGGCAGAGGGTGACTGACAAAGATGGAGAAACTGTCCCCTGCTTTAGCAGGAACCGAGGCAGTTATGCCGGATCATGACGTCATCATCTGACCTTTTTTTCTGTATCATCTTCAAATCTTATGGACTAGGGATTGCCGCCCACCGGAATAAAGTGTCTCCCATGTCCCATCCATCATCATCACTTGCCATATGCCTATATCACTTTTTCTTTTACCAAATTCCAATACTGCCACATTGGGAACTCGGGATTTGGGAGCCACCACTGCAAGTAGGGATACTTTTTGTAGTCGTTTAGAGTCTTTAGACCATTTTGACGGGGACGGGTACGGGTACGGGTCGGGTTAGTCTCAGAATTTTATGTGGGCGCCAAATTTGGTTCAAACTTTTTTCTTTTAATTGAATTGCAGGGCTTGGATCCGAAATGCACTGCGAGCTTATTTGCTAAAGCCCAATGTCTAGGAGAAAAGAGGATTGGCGGTGAGGATTGCTTCGTACTGAAAGTAGCTGCGGATCGGGCGGCTGTAATGGAGAGGAGTGAGGGACCCGCTGAGGTGATTAGGCACGTGCTGTATGGGTATTTCAGTCAAAAGAGTGGGCTTCTTAGATACATGGAGGATTCCCATCTCACAAGAGTACAAGCACCCGAGACTGATACGGTGTATTGGGAGACAACAATTGGAAGTAGTATTGGAGATTACAGAGACGTTGATGGGGTATTGATCGCTCATCAAGGAAGATCTGTGGCTACGGTGTTCCGGTTCGGGGAGGTTTCAATGCAGCATAGTAGGACCAGAATGGAAGAAGCGTGGAAGATTGATGATGTGGTGTTCAACGTTCCAGGACTATCCGTTGACCACTTTATCCCTCCGGCTGATATCTTGAACGCCACTCATTCGCCATTAATTAAGCTCGACAAGTAATTAATTTGTCTTTAATTAGTGATTTAGATGCCTAATTTGGCTTCTTCCTTCATATATGATTTGATATGGTATACCGTATACCGTCCCTCAAGAACTCATTTGTACCAATCTTGGTTTACTATAATTAATGCGAAAAATTGATGGTGATTAGGGTTTAGATTTGTAAAATTCATGGGTATATCATCATCGGAATGTACATCTCCATTGTATTCATTGTGAAATTAAATCGAAGACCAAAAAGTTTCCCCCCTTTTCTTATCAACCTACGGATATTAAATCAACAGGCTTGTGTTTCTTTCACATTCTTCGATCATGCATTTAGGAAAATGACTCATTTGTTAGCCCTGACAAGATGAATTAAAGAGATAGATCACACTCCTAAGTCCTAATATTGGTAAGGGGATTTCAAACCTTACACTTTTCCCATTCTTAAGGAACTACCCTCTACTAAGTGTCTTATCCAAGGGAACTTATTCCAAAGAGTCGATGATTGGGACGATATCCAAAATTTTGGGACCATGAAACACTCGGTTTCCATTTTCTACCATAGGTATAACTAACCCCCTATTAAGGATATGACATAAAGAAATAATAGAAATAGAACTCCAGCATGACGATATTCACTAGTTTGTGAGCATCCCTCGATCAAGTAAATGCTTCCCTAGTCAATTTACCAAAATGAGGATTCTAAATTGCATGAGCCAGGTCTTATATGTGAAATGTATGGCAATATAACTCAGATTTCCTTGCAAAGCTAAAAAATAATTTTGAGTAATTAAGTTACAAATTTTAACTTCATCAATGTCATAGCGTCAATTTTAAACCTAGATAAAGGAAAAGAGTCGATGCTTCATATAGGCAACCAATATTGAAAAAATATCTAGACAAACCTCTTTTGCACGAATTCTATTATATATATATATATCATCAAGGAGAATAGAAACCATAATCACTTCACTAAGAGGTGTTGGTTATTGTCAACTAAGCAACTCATCTTTGAATCTTTGATGGTACAGAGGAAGTAATGATAGAAAGTCTTTCACCTGCCATGACTTTTTGCTGCATTGTCACACGTGGCCATTGGGCTAGCGAGGCTGGGCTAGGTTACGCTATGGCCCGGCGCAGTTTGGTGGTTCATATGTTATTGGGCTTGGGCTTGGGTTAGTGCTAGAGTCCGTTTTAATTCTTTTGGACTTGATTGCCCACATCATGGGTCTATACTCTATACTAAGACGCATCCACTGGAAGGGTGCGCTCGTACCACTTGGATTGGGATCTTTTTTCATGCCCGATTTTAGTGAGTGAGTATGTGACCGAGTCACTGGTGACTCACTCACTAAAATCTACAAGCGGTAAAACCTCAGCGAAGAAATTCGAACAATGTGCGCAGTGCGTGTTGGTGTGTTACTATAATTTTCAGTGGATAACGTTCTCTTCTGTGGTAAAGTTGGAGCTATCAATGGCAATCGCAGTTTGAGTGCAGAGCCCAATCTCCATGGCTTCCTTGCCCCTTCAGCAACCTTCACACCCATTTTTCAACTACAAGGTCAGCAGCTTCTTCAATTTCTCTGCCACTACATTTTTTAGTATGAAAACTCATTTTTAGTCTCTGTTGTTTATCTGAATCACTTGAAGAGTTCTAGCCGTGGCTGCTTACCAAGATCGAGCTACCCATTCCTCTGTAATAGCCGGAATAACGTCGGACCTGTCAGAGCTTCTACCGATATTCCCCTTCTCAGACTACTTCAGCCTCGCCAAGTCGAAGAATCACCATCTGAGGTATACTTATCTTCTTATTTTCTCATCTAGTTTATACAGTTGAATGTTCTTTGTATTCGAAATATTCACATCAGAGAAATGAAATTTAGTCGTTTTCTCCAAGTGAAAGCACTTTTTTATATCTTTTCTGTAGCTGGAACCTGCAGACCCCGATTTCTACAGGATAGGGTATGTTAGGAGCGTTCGAGCTTATGGGGTTCAATTCATGGAAGGACCTGATGGGTTTGGAGTATATGCTTCCAAAGATGTCGAACCACTTCGCCGACCCAGGGTTAGTTTTTGTTCCCCATCTCCCTCCCCTCCTTTCAACTAGCACGAAACACACACACACACACACATACATATATTGTCTGGTGTTTATAATTTTGTATTGTACTTGAATAAAAAACATTTTTTCTTATTCATTATATGTGTAGGTCATTATGGAAATACCATTAGAGTTGATGTTAACAATAAGCCAAAAGCTTCCATGGATGTTCTTCCCTGATATAATTCCACTGGGTCATCCTATATTTGATATTATCAACTCAACCAATCCAGAGGTAATGTGATTCTTCTCCATGTTCTAGTAGACGAAAAAAGAACACAAAAAGAGTCTGACTTAGGCTGTGGCTCGCCATTACCTAACTGCCTGGTTTCTGTTGTTTCAAAGTTTTTGTTGGTTAATATCCAAAAGAGTAATATTTGTAGATCTTTTCCTCTCTTCTGTTCTTTCTCAGTTGTTTCTTTTGTTGTTGATCTGCATTCCCCCCTGATCCATGTGTTCCTTTATTCCACTGTGACAGACAGATTGGGACCTGAGATTAGCATGTCTTCTTCTGTTTGCATTTGATAGGGAGGGTAACTTCTGGCAGTTATATGGTGACTTTTTACCTAGTGCAGATGAATGCACCAGCTTGCTCTTAGCTACAGAGGTTTGTTTTGTGCTTTATAGTGTTAAGTGAATGAAATTACAGATATCTGTTTTGTATCTTTTGTTTCTTCACTTTATTTGTTCCCCTGTTCATAGATTCCTAGAATTGGACATTATTTTGACTTGTATTTTCATCAAGCTAGTTATTTCCATATGTTTCTGAAAAAAATTATGTCCTCTCCTCTCCCCAAGTGGATTGAGTTTGACTTAAATCGGTAGGGGGAATTAATATATTTTATAAATTCTCACCTTACATTCATCTGAGAGCAGTTCCGTATCCCATTGCCACATCTTGGGGTTTTTCTGTTGCAGGAAGACCTCTTAGAGTTGCAGGACCAAGATCTTGCTATGACAATGAGAGCACAAAAGCAAAGAGCTATAGAATTTTGGGAAAAGAATTGGGTAATTGGAGATTCCATTAAATGTTCTGTTTCTGGTTTATTTTCCTATTCCAAACATTGTTTATTTAAATAATGGGCTTTATGTCTTACATGTTATGCCTTTTTCAGCACTCTGCTGCGCCCCTCAAAATAAAGCGCCTCGCCCGTGATCCAGAAAGATTCATTTGGGCAATGAGTATTGCTCAATCACGGACCATTAACCTGAAATTAAGGATTGGTGCACTCATCCAAGATTCAAATATGCTAATTCCTTATGCTGGTTAGATTCTTTGTCATTATCTATCAGATTGACTTTCTATAGTTTGCAACTATATTTTCTTTGTTGACATGTTTCTATCCTTTCATAATCTTGAACATGGGATTCCCCCCCCCCCCCCTTAGGTTTTCATTGTTGTCTAGGGCGATATACATTGTTGTAGTCCTTACCCAATAATGCAAGTCTTTGAGTTAAGCAGCTTAACAACTGATTGGAGCCAAGAGGTCGGGTGTTTAATTCTTGCTATGTGTGAGGGGTTTTGTATCATCTGCCTCTACACTTTGTGGCTTTGGTTGGTGTTGCAATCAGAACTTTGTGTGTGTGTGAAGAGGGGGGGGGGTCCTGGCACTTGCTGGAGACTGTTGTGTTATTATTCATTGTTGAAGTCCTTATATAATAACTTGAGCTTTATGGGTAACCATATCATTATAGGTTTCCTTTTCTTTGTTTAATGTAAGAGAGCAACCCAAGGTAATTTGTTGCAGCCAAGGGAAGTTTGAGTCTTGTTTTTCATCTTTTTAACAACTGCTCAGTGCTAGACACTAAATGGTTTTAGTTAGGCCCATCCGAGGGTAAATTTTCGTTTTCAGGTCTTGCAGTGGTATGATCTTTCCCTGAAGGCCTGCAACAACCCAAAGCAAGTATTCTAAAAATAATCTCCTTGATGTACTCTATCTCATCATTTGTATTTGCTATGATTTACTCTTTTGTCTTAAGGTCCAATTTTATTCTTGTAGCAAGTGGATACATATTTTTTCACACAATAGAAAGTTAAGACAAGACCAACTGACCAACATTATAAACATTCACCACAAGTTAATAAAACATTATCTAGTGAACACATATTTGCTAGACTACTGAGTGCTCACAATACCTTAACATGTTCAAAATGATTTTTTCCAGTGTTTTCATGTTTTAAGGGTGGATTTCATTTATTCCAGCCAAGTTTTTGCATGAAGACTGGATATTGTTTGATGTTATGATCATGGAAACTTGGAGGCTTCTACTCTGTCCATTCATTTTCATGGGTGAAATTTAAATCGAAGTCCCAATTTGCAGACATGCTGAACCACTCCTTCCAGCCAAATTGTTTTTTTCACTGGCGTTTTAAGGATCGCATGCTTGAGGTGATGATAAATGCTGGGCAGCGGATCAAAAAAGGAGAAGAGGTAATATTCTTTATTTATCTATTCTCAGTTTGACATGAAAACCTTCAATTATAGTGTTTCCCTTCTTGCTTTGGGTGTAATGATATTTTCTTCCTCTGGAAACTATCATGTAGTGGAAGTAATTTGAACTCTTGTACTGGATCATCGATTGCTGTGGTACTATCTATTCACAGGAAACATTTTTAAATTGGAAATATGTCCCATGATTAATAGTCAAGACCTTTTCCATTACCCCCTTCTACCTATTTTCCTTTTGTCTAGTTCAACAGGTCAACTTAATGTGGGAGATTTTGTATTTTTTTCTTCTGTTCTTTGAATGGACTAAGTTTGTCACAGAGAAAATATAATTATTTAAAATTTTTGTCACAAAGAGGAAAATACATTCATTCATATAAGGAAGCTACAGTTAAAAGACATCTATCTACATAATTGAACTCAAAGGTAGGCTACGTTTTAGAAGTGACACAAAATATCATCTATATCTGGTGTTTAGTTGCATGAGATCTTGAGTTCCATTTGGCAGTACGTGGCTATAGCTTACAGTTACATGAAAACCAGGTAGTAGCTTTTGGAAATGGATAAGGTAATCACATACCAACTATACATTCTGAATCTAGTCATATCCATAAACAGTCATAGAAAGGAGGAATGAGTGTCCCTGGCTGAAATGAACGTAGATGGAGATTGGTATGGCATCAAGTATCATGCATCAAGTGTCTCCTCAGAAGTTCAAAATATCATGTTTTCCTTGGTTTAGAAAGCCATCATGTTGGAATTCTGTGATGTAGTTCCATCTTTACTCCTTTGTTTAGTTTCCCTGATGCCACAAATCTGTTGTCAGGAGAGAATTGGGGGAACAGAGAGTTGTCCAGAGGTTGTCTCCAAACAAGCTAAGCTCACTGGAGTCTGGACATCCCGAACAATTAATGCTGAAGGACTAACCATTTATAATAATGCTGCCTTTTCTGTGATTGCATCTCATGCTGCCTTTCAGAAACATCAGTAAACTCAAAGTCAGAAATCATCTCCCTTGGAATATTAACTAAATTGTGAAGTCATCCTGAACATTTTCTATATCCAGGAAATCTTTTATGACTTTACAGCTATTCATGAAGCATGTTAAGTGCTAGTTTTAGACCAGACCATCGTGGAACCAATAGAGGTGCTGCTTCCAATTCTGACTTCTGATCAATTTTGACTGGTCAAACTATGGATATGAAAAATAATTAATATATTTAGAGTTCAAAATGGGATGAACTTAATAAAGACTTTTTGTGACAGGCTGACAGCAGAAAATGGTGTAACGGTCAGTGCCTGACTACTTATCTAGCATGTCTCTTAGATGTGACATTCATGTTTATATTTTAATTGGATGAACATATCAAGCTTCAAACTTCTAGCCGTGAATTATACATCCATGCTATACTTCCTGCACTTCCCTAATGCAACAAGAGAGAATTTAATGATTTTGAAACTTTTCCTTGAGAACTGAACTGGAGAATTTAACAAGGTCAATAAGGCTTGATATTATGTCATACATTGGAGTGGTAATCAACTTTCAAAGAAGATTCTTGAGCTGCTTAAATTTTGTTTCTTTCCACCTTTTTAATTGTTGCTTATCTTAATTACCATTGGTTTTATCTTTTTATGTTGATTTACAAATTATGTTGTGTTTTCCCCCCAACTTGTTGCAGATGACTATCAACTACTTGAAGGGAAGTAAAAATAATATGTTTATGCAACGCTATGGCTTTTCTTCGTCAGTGGTACTTCCTCTAAACTTCGTCCTTCAAAAGTCTAAGCTTCATTTTATATATTGTGTATACAGCCACTTAAAGTATATGGTTTGATTACTTACTGGGGAAAGGATGGTCAAAATGAAGATACTATTTGGTTGTTTCTATTTTATTTGGAGGCTCGTGTGTGAAGATCTAAAGTGTACTAGTTTGTCTTTGAGTTAATTTTTGCCAGGTTTTTTCCTGTTCTAAAAATGGCTGTGTATATTGCCCCCTTAAAAAAATTGCTGTCTGTTTATGTTTATATTTGACCACTGGGAAAATGTGTTCAGTTTTGATTTTTCAGTCCTTTGAATTGCCAATAACATCATAACTTTCAACTGAAATATGTTTAAAATTGTGAAATATTTTGGTCCTTCCAGGGGTTGAAATCTGCCAAATTTTGGCAAAAGCATTTTGGTTTTGCCAGAGAAATTTGCTCCCCCAGGACGTTAGGGAGGCAAAACCTCTAATCTTGATTCTATGAACAGGTTTATTTATGGATATAGGTTAGCTTATCCCAGATCTGCAGCTGAAAAGTTGCTACACTTCGCTGACCAGTTGACATATCGGGCTGGCTAATTGATACCCTTACTAATTATTGGACACCTCAGGCTAAAAGATTTGATGTGGTTGTCTATGGTGGAAAAAAATTGAAATGAAAGTTAGATGTATCTGATGTGCTGAAATCTTGCAGAACCCGTGGGATGTAGTCCAGTTCTCTGGAAATGCACAAGTTCACTTGGATTCGTTCTTGTCAGTCTTCAATATCTCCGGCCTCCCTGAGGAATACTATCATAACAGTGGGTGCTCAATGGATTTTTATACTTCGAGCTGATTATGACTGTAAGGGATTAATTTTTGGTTTTATTCTAATGAGGTGCAGTTGAATTTCTAGCAGGTCAGCTATCTAATGGTGGAGATAGTTTCGTTGATGGTGCAGTCATTGCAGCCGCACGAACATTACCCACGTGGTCAGATGGGGATATGCCTCCAGTCCCCAGCAAGGAGAGGAAGGCTGCAAAGCTGCTACAAGAAGAATGCCAAGAACTGCTGGCAGAATTCCCCACAAATTCCCAACAAGATCAGCAGATTCTAGGTCACACGCATCTTGCTTTAGAAAAAAGTGTTGTTCCATATAGGGTCTTTTATTCAAGGATGACTTGCTCTCTGATAGACTAACTTTTGGATAGGAAATTAATCCAAAATTTGGTTTCAATCTCCCATCTCTGTTTAAGTCTTAATTCCTTAGGATCAATTTATGCATGAAAAGATTTCTCACCCCAGATTCTGGGATGATGGATGCTTTTTCATATGAAGGCCACGTTACATATGTAAAGTTATCATTGTAGTGCGGTAGATCAAACAGGCGACATTGGGTTCAAGCCCAGTTGTCAACTGAACTAGTTGCAATACGTTTCTGAACCTTTGTTTGTTTTGACTACTAGCAGATTCCATGCCAGACGCAAGTAGAACACTAGAAGCTGCATTCAAGTAAGTAATCCACCTTCACCATATTTTCATCATCATAATATTCTCCTTTCTCTGTTGAATTATGTTGGAAATGTAATGCAACTCTTGCAGGTACCGATTAAATCGGAAGTTATTCCTCGAGAAGATCATCCAGGCACTAGATATTTATCAAACACGACTATTATTTTGATTATATAGTAGTCCTCCTGTCTTGGTTTATAGCAATTTCTGAATCTATTAAGGGGGATTAGCTTGTATTTCCGAATTTTTGTTCTCCAGAGAAATCGTCAGGGATGATCATCCGACAGATCCAGCCCTTGACATTTCTGAATCTATAAAGGGGGTGAATTTTTTTTTCTCCCCTTCTTCCTCTTTTTTCTTGCACGAGTGCCAGTATACAGAGTTCTCTAGTTATGGGATCTCCTTGATTCCAGCAGAGAGATTGTTTTGAGACTTGATCCATGATCACTTGGTCAAAATGCTTACCGTTGCTTAGCCTTCCCCAAAAAATCAATAAATTGAGATATAAAGCTAAGCTTTGATATTCAGGTAGGTAGGTTACCTCCCACCATTCCCACTTGCTTGTAACGTTTTGGTTGAATTTGAATTATGCTGTTGAAAAAAAAAAAAAAAAAAGGCTTAAAATTTAGGTAAAAAGTCTTAGATACGAATAAATTAAGTTGGTCACCCAATAAAACAGGCTTATGGTTGACAGAGACAGAATATAATATATTCTCCTTTGAATATATTCTGTCTCTGATCAAAGGAGAAAATGTTCTCTTCCTCTGTCATATGCAGCCACTTCATCAACCAAGTTGGCAAGTATGCCACTTCAGTCAAGATCTTCCCAGATTACAATCACCTCCTCTTTATTTTAGTGTGGATAAAACAACTTATCATTTCATATATAATTTACTAAAAGTTATGTGATGTAACGACAGTTCTTGATATGAGTGAGATAATGAATTTGTCATTTTCAGATAATCTTTAAGATAAAAAGACGTTGTGACTCACAATATATAGCGACATTTACCATTGGATAAGAAGGGCTGAAATGACCAATCTCCACCCTATTTGATGAATCATCACTGGCATCGTATGATGCCTGAACAAATTTATACATGAAAAAACAAGATTTCCACCTCAAAAACAAGATTAAAATGACTAAACAAAAGGAAGTTAAAGTTGAAGAACCCCTTAAATATATATAAGATCCTGCAAAAAGATCCCTTCTGGCAATGCCCTAGCTAGCTAGCCTAGACTTGGTCTTTGCCTAGCATTTTTTTCATGTTCTTTTGTTTAAGCAAGCTTTGGTACGTTTAATTACTTTGATTTAACAAATAAATCAAGCTTGTATCTTGCCTGTTCGTCGCTGAGTTATGGAATGGAGAGAGAAGGCCAGAGAAGCTTTTCAGCACTGTATCTTTGTTGGGAGTATTAAAAGAAAGCTTATCGTCTCTAAAGAATCCAATGTGACAGTTTTGTGGGGTTGCGTATGATTTACATGGAAGTAAGAGCCTTAAATGACTACCTTATCATGCATGAAACATGAAACATGAAACATGAAGTGTAACTACACTGCATACATCTACTCATCATGTTCAAATCAAACCCTTTCAGCTTTTTATCCCACAAAAACTTTGCTTCCTGAAAGATAGAAGCTTCCTCGATAACTGCATGCGTGGGAGTGCGTAGTAGTATTCCCTTACCCTTTCTGCTTTTTTCTTTCCCTACCTCTCTCTCTCTCTCCCCCAACCTAACAGTATGTGCAAACAGATGTGTGAATTGAAGTTTAATTTTGAAAAGCAAGGATGAATTTGTACTCTTGGAAAATTTCAAAGACTGAAAGAACATCAGCCAAAAAACCAAAGAAGTATATGAAAAGGACTCCCCTCTCTCTCTTGCCTTAAATCTTATGGGCCTCTTTCTCTTTAGAGTTTGGGTCACAGAGCTTTCTTGCCAACTCGCGTCCTCAAAATCTTCCCTGCAACCGATAAAGGTAACTGCTCCACCACCCTCTTTTGTCCACAGAAAGGAAAAAAAAGAGAGAACTCTTCCGGACCAGCTTCTTCAAGGATCTAATCATAGATAACACAGAGAGAGAGAGGAGGCTGTCACTGGACCCTTTACAATTTTTTTCTTTGCACATATAATTCTGGGTTTGACCAGGGGTGGCACTGGTTATACTTCTTTGAGACTGAGATTGGTATTTCACGCTAAGCTCTAAGTCTTAGGTCTAAGGTATTTGATGCACAAAGAATATCAAATATGCAGAAAAACAAAAAAGGGTTGGGACATAAATATTCCCTGTCGGCTTCTTTCTGAGGAAGTTCTTGTTCCTGATTCAAGGAAATGAACTTCTTTCACCCAACCTCAATTCACTCCATTTTCAAGGTGGGTTTGAAACATCATAGACCATATAATAATTATTGTTCCCCAAAACCCTAGAAATTTTTTTCGTTGTGCAGAGTGTTTGCTACAATGTCCAATGCGTTTGTTTGCAATGATGGCAGTAACTAACTCAGAGCAACTAACTCAAAAGCAACTTCATATAAAAAGGTCAGAGTATTAATCGGCAAAATCTCAAAAATAAGACGACCCACTGTTCAAGAATTTAGTAATAGAAGATCATCTCCACATGGAGAAATGGAGATATATTAAAACAAATTAAAGATGCATGCCTTGCTTCTTTCTAGACAGATTTTCAAATCATAAGCATTGACGCAAGAGGAAATAGAAATCCTTACAACCATTTACCCTAGAACTCGAGCTGTTAAAGAATACAAATGAAGATATGAGAAAAGAAAAGAGAAATGGAAATGGAACAAATGATAGCCTCATGGTATGAGAAAAGTAATTCCAAGTAAAACTAAAATTAGGATGCAAGCCAATCTTCTTAATCCTGATTGTAAAAAGTTTATGATTCAGGCCTTTATGGTGGTCTTGGTTAGAAGTTCTTTAAGATCATTACATCTAAGAAATGCATCAAGTGTTCAACCGTAATTTGGTAAATTTCTCCCTTGAGGTAAGGTGCCACTTTTCATCATAGGATTGATTCTGTCCACTGGTAATGGTGTTCTTCGCGGCGATGGTCTTTCAAGCTTTGCTGAAGCATCAAAAGATTTTGGGTCTCCAACAGCATCACCAGAGAGGATTGGCTTGGCTTCATAAACATCTGACATGGAATCCATATCTGCTGAACTCCTCTCCAGGGTGGATGAACCAATTTGAAGATGATCACCCTTGAATGCATCTTCTTGATTGCCTAGACATGCTGCTGCCGTTCCTAATTCTTGTAGTCTAAGGTCATCAGATGACCACATTAAAGGATTCTTGCCACTGCCACTATATGGACTAGGCCTCTTTTTCCCAAGACTGATGCTATCATTGGCAGGCATGGATCCTTCAAGAGATGATGATCTGTCCATATGTGGCTGCATATGATCAACTTGCTCACCATATATGTGCAGGTCTTGAAGTGAAGGGAAATTCATTGAAGAACCAAAATCCTTCCCAGAACCTATGTCCACAATTCCTTGATTATTGACACCCTTGTAGCTTCCTGAGTTTATGGTGTCACCAGCCAGTGTTTGACAGGCTTTCTCCAGGATTGACTGCATATACTTCCCTTGTGCTTCAATTCTCAATTGGAGGTGCCTCTGAACCTGCAATTCGGAAGGACCCATTAAGGATATAAAACACCATGATGTGGGAAATTTTATATATGTACTCACCTCCAGTTGTTCATGCAATCTTCTTTGTACTTCCATTTGCATCCTGAGTGCATCAGTAATCTGTACATTCCTGCTAGATAAGCGTCCATTGCCAACCCAGTTAGTATCAATACTGTGCCAAAATCAAACCAATTGAGACATCTATATATATATATATATCCATATTTGATAAGTCTAAACATTCAAGATTAAGCTAGTACACACTCGTTCATGCTTCGGCCCATTATTCCTGAAGATGAAGCAGCATTTCTCTGAAGATCTAGGGCTGAAACCACCAGATACAAGTCATGCAAGAACAAAAAGAACTGTTAAAATGAAGAAAGAAGAAAAGGAAACGAGTCGAACAATTATAAGGGAATATTAAGGGTCATATAACAACACATGGTGTGAAAATTTACCTCTCTCACCCTCCTTAATTGAGTGATCATTGAAGTCCTTATGTGGTTGTTTCCCAAGCCTGAATTTCTACATGAGAAAGAACAAGCAAACCAAAAGAAGAAAAAGAGAGAAAATTTTGAGTGCACAGAGAATAATAGAGAGCACTTGGAAGTTTTGTATTGTGCATATACCTGAAGATGGCTCTTAAGATGGTATAGGGTAAGACCCTTAACACCCATAACTCTCATGATGGTCTTCGGTGTGGCCTCTATAGATTAGAAATAGAGAAACAAATTAAAATTCACATATAGGATCAGAAGAACAGAAGAATAGAAGAAATACAGATAAGATTTGTGAAGAAGATGAAGATATTGGTGATGATAATTGTGATTAGTTAAGGTAGCTAGGGAAGTACTGTCTGGTCCTCCAAGCTGAGTAACAGCATCGACGAACCGTTCATGAAGCTCGTGAGTCCAGCGAAGGCGAGGTTTTGGGTCTGTTGTGAGGACAAGCCCTGAGTCACCTTGAACACACATGGGTCTCTCATGAGCATTCATAGTAGGCTTCTTGGATTGGAACATTCTCTCGGCTGAGCTGCTGTGGAATACAAAGAGATTCAAGAGCAAAAGCAAAGCATATAAGCAAGAATAGGGTGCGTCTTTGAAGAGGAGAATGGCTTGGTTTTTCTCTCTTTTCTCTCTCGAAGTACACCTGTAGATTAAAAACAAATCCCACCGACCTCCAATATGCAGACCCTCCTTTGGCTTAAAGGTACTCTCTCTCTCTCTCTCTCTCTCTCTCTCTCTCTCTCTCTCTCTCTCTCTCTCTTACTTTGTATGTGAGAGAGACTGTGAGTTGTGTGTATGGAACTTGTAATGTTAAACAGAAGAGTACGCAATACTGGTGGTCATTACAGAAAGAGAATCATCTGGGGAGATATATATATATGATATATCTCAATTGTTTATCTATTTTTAAACTGTTCATCAAGTAAGGAAATGAAGCGGACCCCTATGCAATCATAAAGGGCAAGGATTTTAATGATTTAACATTCGTGGTACGAAGCCTTTTTAATATGCCTTGCACCAATAAACATATTAGTCATAAAACAGTAGTTTTTGTCATTAACGTAATTAAACAAAGGTTTCTAGGATGGTTCAATGAGATTGATAATCAACTTAATGGAATATTATGACTGAAAGAAAGCACTACCTGTGGTGCAATAGATTCATTGATATTATGTATTCACCCTCACCCAGTGGAGCTAGCTGGTGTTGTTTATATGATACTATGAATGATATGAGTTATTTTCTTTAAAGAAGGAAAAATATTATTGAAATAGAGAAGGAGCTGAAGATAATCAGATTGTGGTCTAGCTTAGGCAGCTAAGTGGAGCTAGAGAAAAACAACTACATATGTAGAACCAGAACTTTAGTGCCTGTGGTTGGCGTTATGTGGGGATGTGAAGTTGTGAATTCTTTCTTTTGCTAATGAAAGTTGTGAATTACATCAATCCATAAAGGGTTTGTATGGAGAGCTTTTGATGGCAGATGGGTTGGGAGGGGGACCTCTTCCTTCTAATTAAAGCTTGTCGGGCTCAACCTCCATGGCTTTTGTGGTATGGAAGATTGTCTCTCCCATGCATATGTCATCCAAGCAACTAATCAAAATTCAAAAGAAGCAAAATTGTAAGTAGAGTCAAACCCAATATGTCTTCACATTTGGAACCCCACCCCATGGAGAAAAAGTGAATGAGGATCACTAGGAACAATATAAAGTTCAATCCCCCCCCCCCCACCCCACCTCTCTCTCTCTCTCTCTCTGTCTGTGGCAAATCTTAGAGTCAAGAAACACATAAACCATTTACTCAGAAGAGAATAGATGCTTTCTTCTTTGACAATCAAAGGTAGATTCTTCTCCTAATCATCTAAAAATACCGAATGGGTTCCCTCAAAATCTAATTCATCTTTCTGTTATGATATTTGCTTTGAATATATCACAGTAAATAGTCATAGTTGATGTCGGCCGAATAGTTTGACATTGGTTATTCGTACATGGTATCAAAGCAGGTTTTCTTCAACCCTAAGTGTCTCCAAAACCTATATAGGCTCATATGTGGACATGCATGAGGAGTATTAATTGGAAGAACAGGCTCACATGCATGTACTGTAGATATACATTGAGTCCAGATATTTAGCTTCCCATTCATTTGGTCCCAAACCCAGAAAAGAGGGAAGAGAAAAAGAAGAAGAGCAGAAGAAGAAAGAAAGAATTGAATCTAAGCTGTTCTAGGTATGTTAGCTTGAATTTGAAGCATCTTTAGATGCCTTTTGAGAATAAATTCTCAAGGATGGATATATTCCTTTAGGGTGAGGTTTTTGGGACCCAGCTTTCATGGATTGTAACTTTTAATGGGGTCTTCTCTCCTCCTTACTATTTCTTAAAGAGGATTGCGAGGATAAGTTGTAACTCTCAGTCTTATTCAAGGTCCAGTACTGCAGTGACTACTAAGATCATGTACTGTGTAGGTAGGAATAATCTTGATATGTCTCTATACAATATTGCATATCTTTGTGGTCCATGACCCCAACCTTAGTGATTTCAGAAAGACACAGTGAATTTACTTAAGATTGCAGATAGAGCTAGCTAGCTAGCATCGAATATTGTGGTCTGAACTTCTTCCTGTTCTTTTTGGAGAAATTGAAAGGCCATTCCTGCATGCTGATCATTGTAATGCACTACCATTTAAGTATAGTTGAACATATCGAATCATGGTAGTGGTGGTATCTATCCAACAAAGACCTCTCCTAACTTAGCCACATCAACTTAACTAGGCTAGCCACGTGGAATCATCTCCTTCCATGTTTAAGTTAGTAGAATTCTAATCCAACATCCAAATAATTTTGTGATAATCAGGATAAGAAAGAAATTTTAGAGGCATTGACACTGATAGCCAAGTGACCATAACTTTATAGAAATGTAAGAACTCAAGTACAGGGATTGATGGGATATAATAATCTACTTCCCTATCAATGTATTACGTAGTGAAATGAAACGCACTTCAACAATTGCATGAAATCATGAAAGTTTCCAGACTTTTTGTACCGGACAAACTTTCTTTCGTCAACGGAAGCCCATCACTACAACAAGTAGAACAAAAGTATGTTAAGGTTACTATCATCTCCATGGTCATTGATATGTCAGAATCCTTGATTCTCACATGAATTAAGCTTACTGCTTCTAGTACATGAAGTTGCACTAATTTCTATCTGGTTAGCTATCTTGAGATGCTAGCGACTTTGAATAAAACCATGCAGTTGGCCTTTCTTTTTCTTTCCATATATGGTTATTCTCAAAGCCCGCTTGCACCTGTTGCTTGTACTAGAAGTCTAGAACTACAGTTTCTCCATTATTTTCAGAAGTGAGAAAGTCCCTTGGTGGGATTCTTCAGTGTTGGAAAACTTGATTTTCAACCTCAAGGATTGGTTTAGTTGACGATTAAAGTTTAGCATCTCATAGTATAAGGTCTAGAGTTTGAATTTCCATGGAATAAGTACAGAGCCCCACCATATATTTAAATAATTATATAAAGCTACCTCTGAGGATGTAGTTGAGGTGCACATAAACTGCCCCTAATGGACTGACTGTAGGTCTCATGGTAAGTCTCATTTAATTGGTTACACTTATTGGAGTGTCTTGGACCAATCTTCCACGAGGGTATGGCTCAATTAGCAAAGAACAATACCTCACAAGTAAGTGGCGTAGAGGTCAATTTGCATGACCTTTTGTCTACTTCTTGGAGGAGGAATTGCGAGCCCCGTACGCCGCTAGGCGGTGGTCTTTTCTACCAAATTGAAGATTAAATGTTTCTATTGGATCTTTTGCAGTAACAGACAAGGTATAAAGTATCAGCCTATTTCATTTCATATCAGCCGATACATATCCATATCACAAGCTTGTGATACGATATAGGCTGATGCTTATTTGGATTTCAATTTTTCCATGTAGTTTCCCATGTCCCTCAATGTATCGGCAGATATGTGCCTAGATGACCAACAATAATCAATACGTCTCTTTTTTTAAAGTTTTTTTCATGCTACCCACTTAAGTTGGTGTGGGTCATCTCCCTTGATTGGGAGCACTCTGTGTTCCCCCAACACCGTTACAACCACAAATTATGGTGAGCCCAAAAGTAAAAATAATAAAACATTTAAAAATTAATTAAAAAAAAAACCATCACCCTAACCTTGTGGGTCCCTTGTAATTTGTGGTCAACAACTGTCAAACTAGTTCGAACTGTGATTCCCGTTCTACCAGATAAACCTCTACACCATGAACAACAACAGCAAAAGAAGTTCAATGATTTTGATGCTTGTTTCTAGACGCAACTCTGTTCCTCAACAAAAGGCGAAACATGAAAGTGGTTCACCAAGACAAAATCTAGAGCTTTAAAGATCTATGGCGATCTAAAGAGGCAAAGCAACCCATCTACCTTGGTGGTCATATCACTAGCTTTCTCAATTCTCTATTTACCACAGATAGCCCAAAGAAAGCAAAGATCTTTTCTTTTTCTTTTTCACCTGCAAGTGGAGATGCTAAGAAGAAAACAAAATCGGCTCAAGCATCGATGTGCTCGTCTACTTCTTCGTTCTCAAGGTCCTGTTTGAGCAATACTCCATCTTCAAGAGGGAAATCGAGTGAGGAGTGGTGGTTGCCAACGTTGGTCGCCGGCAGAGTAAGGGTGGGTATCTTGTTGATGCTCAAGTGATCCTAAAATTGTAGGGCGTAACACCTAGAGAGGAAGAGTCCTCGGAAGCTCAATTTTGAATGTTTTGTGTTCTTTTGGTAGCTACCAAGCAAAGATGATCAAAATTTAGATTTAACAAGAACTCCTTATAAGGTTCAACCTAATTTTGAATGATTCCACAACCATATTGGTTTTTTTTTTTTGGGGGGGGGTGGGGGTAAATGCTAAACCCAAGAATTGGATTCTTTATTGCACTTCAACGTTCTTATTTGATTCCAATTCTTGGGAACACATGTGTCTGAGCAAAGTTGACAAAGTTTGAGTTTAATATGGGCAATCAATCCTATGTTAGCAACAAAAGCACGGAAGCCAGAACCATAGATTCATGTTTGCATGATAGTGTCATCGCCCATGTCCGACTTCTGAGGTGTGTGGTGACGGAATCCAAAAGTCGGCATCGGAGGAGGAAGACGACTTCTCAAGTGTTGAGGTGAAGGTGCTACATACAATGACTCGCGGGAGGAGAGACGTTGGGACGTAACTATTGGGGCAATAATGTAATTTGATAGGGAAAAGGTTTTTGCATCTTAACACATTTCAAATTTAAAAACACTTAAGTAATAATGGGTTACTTGTAATTTTTTAAAATGATCACGACACCATGAAAAAAACTCAAAAAATAATAAAAGTAATAAGTAATTTATCGGCTAGATTCCAATAAAACGATACAAAACGCTACGTATCGATAACAAACCGGCCTCAACAACGGAGAAAAACAAGGGTTTCTCTACAGAGGTGGAACTCAACTCTCAGCCTCTTTCGCTACGAGTTGCAGTGTATTAGCCTCCTCCTCTTCAGCTGCTGTTGGGGTGACTTCTCCTAATAGTAGCCTCCTCCTCTTCTCTCTGCTCTTCTTCTTCTTCGCTCCCACTCCCTTCTGCTCTTTCTTCCTCCTCCTGCTGTCCGACCGCCCACTCTCCACAGTTATCTCCAGCGTTCAAGGATAGAAAGCCATTTCAGGGTTTCCTCCCAGAGATCTTCAGGTGAGACTTGAAATCGCAGGCATATATCTATGCATTATTAGTAATAATAACCTGAGTTTTGTCACTTCGGTTTTATTGTTTTGTTATACGGTTTGGTGGTTTGCGGGTCTCAGATGTGATTAGGAATAAGATGCAATGGCTTCACGGTAAGTAACGCGGTTTGGTGTTTAGATATTGGTCCTCTTTTTTGGGTTAATACAGGAATGAGTTCTTGTGTGTAGCACTTGTTCAGGCTATGATATTATTTACAGAAATCTGTGGGATCGACCCGAATTCTTCCTTTTAATGTTTATCTATCTTTGAGTCTTATTGTGATTCTTTTGCTCTGTTTCAGTCCATCAATTGGTATAGTCAGATTTATTGGTTTTTGAAAACCAATAGCAAAGGGATATCTGACTATAATGGACCGGTAAAGAACCAAACAGCTCAAACAAAATCGAACCAATATTTGATTGGTTTATCTATGTATAGGGTGGTGAAGATAAAAATGAGTATATTTGAGGGGAGCTACTGTGGTTGATTACCGGGAAGTGTTTCCACCAATCTTGAATTTAGGTTTTCAAAGAGTAATTTGGTTCCAGAGATGGAACTTGGGATTGATTGCTTAAAACAGGTTTGTGTCATGTATCTACCAAGAAGTTACTACATGTTACAAAAGGTGGGGAACCCTAAAAGATGGCTAATTACTTGAAAAGCTCCATTATTATTATGATTAAAAGAACCCAGCTATATGCCCAGTGAACAAACACTACTATAAGCCAAGAACCTTATGGATGACTGTAATGTCTTTCTTTTTCTGATTCTACATATTTTTCTTCTTATAAAAAAAAACACAGCTGAAGTGTTCATTATTACAATCTTGGTTGCTTTTACTTGTCATTGAACTTGAATGAATGTTTTTGTTTTGAATACAATCTTTCATAAGCATAATGAATAAAATCTTATCTAAAAAGGTGTTATGTCTTCTTGGTGGTTATGCATTACACATGTTTAAGTAATAGGTGCATGATAGAATGATTATTTATTAGCTATATCTATTGCTTTATGTTTATATTATATCATTTCCTTGCATACTTTGATCATTTCCTTTCAATTCCACAACCATCAATCTTCTTGCGTGGTACGTACGTCTCTTAAAACACCCGACCATCCGATACTTTAAACCTTGGTAACAGCCCTATACATGATACTTTAAACCTTGGTAACAGACCCTTTCGAGGTTTCTCTCCCCGTCTTCAAGGAACAGAGGCCGCCGGGATTCCAGTGGAGGTAAAATCCTTCTCACTATCTTTATCTGTTTTTGGATTCTGTCTCTATCTCAGTATGTGCATTCGGATTGCAAAACTGAGATATGGTCTTGATTCCAGGCTTCACGTTTGACCTCTCGTTGATGTGATGAGGGAAGCTCTATCATTTCAGTTACTTATATAGGTTTTACTGATGTGTCTGGTTATTCTTCAAGTTCTAAGCAGTACAATATTCCCGATTATTTACTGTGATATGGGTTGCAGTGGAGAGTAGAGGCTACAGAGGAGTGAAAACTGTGGTTGGCAGAATGAGTAGCAGTGGCGGGAGCCTGAGGAGCATGCTGGCGGCTGCAGCCATAAGAGGAGTAACAGAGGCGAGGGCAAGGATATTTGGTCATGTTCTGAACCCAACTGGACAAAGATCTCCTCACAAGCTCCTCCGTAAGAAGCTTATCGGTGAGAAAGTTGCTTCGTGGTACCCTCATGACATCAAAAAGGACGATCCACTCGTCATGGGCCGTCAAGAACAAGAGTATTGCCTCTTCCAACACTTATCTTGCCCCTTCATATTTTTTTTCTCTCATGCTTAAGTTTCTTCTCCATCGATGCTTCTTTGAAATTTTCATTTAATTGTTCTTGTTTCATGGAAAATGTTTGTTTTTCCCTTTTCAAATTTTGATTAAAATTATAAGATTTTGTTGGTCTTTTGAACGATATGTTGGTATGGAAATATTCTTGTAGGAAAGATGTATATTGTGGGGTAATTAGCTTTTGGTTTTTGGAACTGCTCATCTGGGTAAGCTTGTGGTAAAATTTCCGGATGCCTTTATACATTACCATTTCCTTTGGTGAATTGCACTTCCATTTTGTTTTGCAATTTCCAATCTTTATTGCTTTCTCATATTGATGACTATGGGCATGATAATGTACATAACCATGATGGAAGGATTAGATCAGTGTCACTACTAGGATAGCATGCTTCAAACATGTGATCTAATATGGTTTCTCTGTGTAATCTGCCTTAGCTGCATTAGGCAGGAGGAGTTTCTGTTATTGTGTGTATTAATATACATAAAGGACTACCGGAAAATTGTATATGAATGCCGGAAAAGTGTTATGGACCCCAAGATGTTAACTCACCAATAAGGAAAAAGAAAATATAAAATAACTGGAATGGTGTTATATTATGAGTTCATGATTTTTGGTGTGATAGGATAGTCTGATTTTTCCTCAAGACTTCATCTTGCTATCTTTCCATGCTTAGTACACTCTGAAGCATGAGATCAGACCTGAGTTATCCTCTCCAATCGTCGATTATTCTGTCTAGGGACAATCCAAATGGTCAGGTGGGTATGGGTTCTAAACACTCACACAACCCCTACCATTCCCCCCCCCCCCCCTCTTCTTCTTTCTTCTTCTTCTTCTTCTTAGGAACATCCTTACCATGCTGGTTGAATACTAGGAAGACTCAACCTATTTTGCACTTATCTCTTAAACTCCAATAAGACTTCTATCCCATGGCCTTGCCTTCCATTTGTTTCTGTCTTCTTACATTCATTGAGTTCCATATGAAGAAAGGGGAATCCGTTTGGGGACCCATGTTTAGAGAGCTCTTATTGAAAGAGGACTGGAAGAGCTTAGTGATTATTGCTGATTCTGAAACACACTTTAGCCAGGTGGTAAAGAAGTGAGTTGGCCAAAGTTATACTGGAAGAACTCATGCATTTTCGTAAATTGCGTATCAATATGAAGAATGCATTTTCCATTAACAAAGTTTTGGGGAAATCTACCCATAGACATGTTTTGTGCTCCCATTATCATGACCGTCCAGAAATAAACTTATCATCAGTGTCCTGACTTTGAATTACAATTAAATAGGTTGCTTTATGAAAACTTGAAACTTATTTGGTCAAAAGAACCCAAAGTACCAAAGAAATTAACCGACTTTTAAGCTTGTGGACATCCATAAATATAGCCACCCACAGCAGATGATTTGTGAAATGCTGGATTTCCGTTAGCCAATGGGTGCAGGTTATAGCATTTGCTTGAGGAAACAGCTTTCTCTTTCCTTCTCTCTGTGCATGTGCATTTTTAGTGGTGGAAGTTGAATGGCTCAATTTTTTGGCGTATCTTGGAGTGGACCAACCATGTCGCAAGTTGAAGGGCATTCATCTCTTGAACGATTAGGGAGAATGGTTGAAGGATATTTGAAGGAAATAGTTGACAGTTTCCAAGAATTTGTAAAATGGTTCTCACTTTTTGTTTTGATCTAAGGTTTAGAATTTGCAGGGGTTTGAGGAAATGCCTAGTAAGTACTGGGAGATCTAGCTTCGGGACAATTTTATTGCATCTATTGTACATTTTTTATGGAAAATGCATTCCATTAATGCCATTGGTTCGTTGATGTTAGAGTACCGAATTTCTTAGCAGCATCTATGAGGATGTCCATAGACAACAACAACTCAGCCTTATCCTAGCCAAATGATGTCCGCAAAGTGCATTTATGGGACTTTCCCGAAAGATTTCACTGATTTTCTTTTGCATTGGCTTCCTAGAGTTCCAAGATGCCATGGATTGTCACTGAAGGATAGGCATCCTTTCAACCGCTCTGTGTACAGTTTTCATAGAAACCTTCTTTCCTAATCAAATTTTACCATATGCCCGCTTTATCTTATCATTGTTCTAGAATCTTAGCTGGATTTCATTATTTTGATATGTGAGCACATTCATATAAGGTCGAATCCATGAAAAAGGTTTAGCTAGATTTTTTCCGGTGCTAGCAGCCGATCTGACACACCAACCCTCCTCCTTTACCCAGGCTTTGGACCGGCAGCAAAACACTAGCAGAGTTTTCCTTATTGATGCCAACGCCGCATGAAGAACACCCCAACGACGTTGGATGATGTACAAGACAGGCATGGCAATCTATATTTATTTGTACTTGTAATGGATGAATTAACCAAAGACATTCAAGACGAGGTCCCTTAGTATATGATTTTTGCTGATGATATTGTGTGATTGATGAGACTCAAATGGGGATTAATACCAAATTAGAATCATGGAGAGCAACTTTGGAATCAAGAGGCTTTAAATTAAGTAAAACGAAGACAAAATTTAGTCATGATCGGGTAGATGATGAGGTGGTGAAACTTGACAATAAGGAGATTTCTCAAAGTGACTTTTTTAGGTACCTAGGTTCAATCATAAATAAAAGAGGTGATATAGAGGATGTTGTTTCACAAAGAATTAAAATAGGATGGATGAAGTGGAGAGGTGCCTCCAAGGTTTTGTGTGATCGACGTATTCCATTAAAGCTTAAAGAAAAATTTTATAGGATCGTCATTCGACCAGCTTTGATGTTCAGTGCAAAGTGTTAGGCTGTTAAAAAAAATCATATAGATAAATTCAGTGTAGCAAAAACGAAGATGCTAAGATGGATAAGTTGCAAAACTAGGAAGGATAAGATAAGGGATGATTATATTACAGTTGGTCTAGGAGTTGCTCCCATAAGTGATAAGTTTTAGGAAAGTCATTTGATGTGGCACAACCATGTTCAACGGAAACCTATAAATGCCCCTAACGGAAGAAGTGATATAAGTCATATTGAAGGAATTAGAAGAGTTAGGGGTAAGACCTAAGATAACCTTAAGAGAAGTGGTGAGAAAGGATATGCATAGCTTAGGCCTTGTATCTAGCATGGCCTCAAACATAACTGATTGGAAGGCAAAAATCCATGTAGCCAACCCCATTTAGTTGGGACAAGGCTTATTGTTGTTGTTGTTGTCGAGCACTCCCACCTGTTGATTTATTTTGAATTGCTTATAGAGCTTTTGAAAAATCATAATTTAGTTAAGATAGTTTGTTGAGAATATATTTGGTATTTAGTGATAAGGTGATTGTCTAATGATGATAAAATTATTTCATTTCAATTTCAATGCTCAAATTCTTCCATCCCACCACTTGATAGATTGTTTGAGTTTGTTCAAAGAGAAGTTCACAAATATTGTTTCAATGCAAAGCCAGCTTTCTTGTATTTATTGGATTCTTATTTCTTTTTCTTTTTATGGTAAAAACTAGATTCCAAAATAAATTAGCTAGACTAGTAGCTGTTCTGAAGTGTTTTTAAGTCCTAATCTTTCCTCTTGACTTTCCCAGTGGGAGTGCTTTTTTTGAATTGTGGGCCCTCAAGTAAGCAGTCGATGTTAAGGTTGTGGGATACATGGAGTGGAAGCACTAAAATGCATACAATGATTATAATCATAAATGAACAATTTGTTGCGATGTAATAGGTTATAGGGGTATGAATGAGAGAAAGTTGACTAAGATGGATAGGTCATGTGTTAACTATGGTTTTGAACCTTGGGATTGGATCAGGTAGAGTGGTTTATCCCTTTTGGGCATCTCCTATTCAATCTTCCCAATCAAGGGTCATGGCTGATAGAATCAATATTCTTTGGATTATTATCCAGGATCAAGTTGGATAAGCTATTCCATCTGGTATATATAATCCAGTCTTTAATCCTGGGGTGTAAAACCTTGTGTAACCATAAGAGATGCACCATCGAGAAATTGGCGTGGTGCAAACCTAAGAGGCGTTAAAATAGCAATTCCAGAATTAAAGAGGATCAAGATAGTGTGAACAGACTTGGGAACTTAATGGAAGAGTTAGCCTAGATGGGTGGGAATCTGGAACAGGAGATGCAAGTGGGCAGCCTGAGTTCGGTTAAGGCTTTGTTGAATTGTATTTTCTTGTCACTGGGTTTATCATTTCACACAATGGTCTATACTTGAAAATCGAAATTGCTGGACCCCGAAGATTGATTTTACCTTTCTTATTTTCTGGCCATCATCACACTTTCAGCTGCAATACCCCATTGCTAAAGTTTTTCCAGTTAAACCTTTAAGGTAGCCTCAAAGATTAAATGATTGTGGCTGGTGGATTCTTCAATTTGCATTTCTGACAACTCTGTTTTGGATCTCGACAGGCGCTTATCTAAACTAGAAATGTTAAAGCGTCGCGGGAAGGGTCCACCCAAGAAGGGTCAAGGAAGACGTGCTGTTAAACGTAGCAAGTAGAAGTGACCTGTTATGTTCTTTTTGGTTTATCTTATTCTTTTAGTTTTGAGGATACTGGTGAAGAGTCAGATTGTCTGTCTGTTGTTAAGATCTCTTCTCTTTTCGGTACATAAACGGGTTAGAGACCCAAATCGGACAAACTAAGCAGCACTCAAACTGGCTCTATCCACCTGGAGAATCCCCTCTAAATTACTGGGGGAATTCGGAAAGAATATCAGCTGCAAAAGTGTATTAAATGGTTTTTGGTCTTCATCTCCTACCTTCTCTGTAGCTGCTGTACTTTGTTCATGTGATGGTAGAAATAATATTTTTTCCCCTCTTGAAATTTTGTTTTTTAATTCAGCCTTACTCTATATTTTTCAACTGTACTCATCATAAATCTTTGGTCATTTATTAAAGGGCCACCAGTGTTGGCATTTATTTGATCAGCTTGAAGGACAAAATTCGAGTTAGACCAATTCATAAACTGATTTCTCAATAATGACAGGATAACTGTCTATGCCAAAAGTCAGCCACCATATTTGTGGCATTCAGGCCTCCTGAGAACTCTTCCATCTAGTATGTCCAATGCAACCAGAGCCATTAATCGTAATGCTTGCCAAGTTCGGCAGGGTTCATAGATTGCACAACTGCAGCGGTTGCCACTTACCAGCTTCATTGAGAAATATTGTAAGCGGAAACCACTGCTAATAAGATTGTGACCATGCCTGCAATATGACCGTGCACCCACAATGTTTGGTTTGTTACTCATCTTTGTTCTTGGGTAGCATTTACCATGAGCATTTCTGCTTGCCACTGATGGGCTCCCATGACCATTAATGATGTCCCATATCATTAATAACATGGATCAATCAACCTAATTTGGCACTGAAATGGCAATTGTTCTAATTGGCTGAATTCATGCAAGTTTTACTAGGGATTGGGGTAGATCTCATCAGCGAAAGCCAGGCTGCAGGGAGGAGGAAACTACTCCAATCTCTCCCTCCGGTCAGTTAGTACCAACATCACATCAAGTCTGCAACCTTATTGTACCCTAAATGTGCCTCTGTAAAACTCGTCCTCCAAAGCAAGTTCACTAGGAAACAAAAGACATCTATTGTCTCCATGGATTTCCTATCATTATCAGTTTATTACCATTCGCATAGAACCCTCAAAAAATCATCTCATTCTCTGCTCTTGTAATGGATGTCAATGGGAGCAATTACGTCTTCTAGCAATGAAGGGTTAACTAGTTTGAGGTACAATGGTTTCTCTTTTTCACGTTTATAGGAGTTTTAATGGCCTCATCTTGTTGGAAGATGATGAAACACGATGTAAGCTATTTCAATAACTGCAACTTTTGTAGCTGAAAAATGAAGTAAAAACTTTGGTCATGCCGCACTACTTGAAAAACCAAACAATCCAGATAGGCATTCAGCTCGGAAAATCCAAATGAACTCACAATTATTTCTTTCTTTGGAATCATCATGATTCATGACAGTTACATCGCTACACTATCAGAAGTTCAAAAACATGGAACCGTATCAAATTTTTCTGGAACAGACCTAGAATTGGTGTTTTATTGCTCTTCACGTTTTCTGTTCAGGGATCTAACATCCAATGCAACCCCAATTCTTGATATGCTGTCTACAATTAGAAGAACGATTGTTGAAGCACTGTCAACAACGCATCAAGCTCACTTGCGATGAAATCGCTAACTTTTAACAGTCAATTATCACAACCTTGTAAATGCAGTTTATGAATCGGGGGAAAGAAGGTAATGCACACAATCAACAACATGGGAGCCTCATGCGATGATCACAAAAAGATGACATTCCGAACACCAAAACATTCAACAATGAATCTCAACCAGGCATTGCCAGAAAGAAAGGAAAAAAAGAAGAAGCATACTTTGAGGTTCAAGTTTAAACAAAACCAAGTTTACTGCTAACGCACAGATGCAAAGGGTGCTCTGGCCTAGTAAACCGTTATTCAATGCCTAAGTCTTGAGCTACAAAGATCATAATAAGGCTTTTGGAGTGCTATGATATGGTCCAAGCTCTTCAGGAACATCCTCGTTGTTTTCCTCACCTAACAGTGGTAGCCACCTGAATTGGTAATCATCAAACAAATCAGGTCACAAAGACAGCATTAAAATCACATCGAGTACAATTGACATTGCAAAAATAGGAAATCAAAATATCTACCACCCTAGGCGATGCAATAAACTCGAGCCTCCATGTTTTATGAACATAACATTTTGTATCATGCACGACCCATGTTCCCCAAGCATACATATTTGATCTGTAAGCACATTATAAACCGTCAATGATCCTCCAGAATTCACATAGTAAGATAAATAATGCACAATAGCGGGCTTGACCACAGTCTACTTACTTCCAGGTATTCATCAATCCCATATTTAGACCCTTCTCGTCCAAGACCAGACTGCTTAAATCCTCCAAAAGGAGCCACCTACATGGATAGCAATTTTGTCAATTGCTCTAATCATACATTAAGGGTTAGCTTATGATGAGTGAAAACTGAATGCTCACCTCTGTGGATATTAATCCTTCATTCACACCAACCAATCCATATTCAAGACCCTCAGACACACGCCATGACCGTTGGACATTCGTTGTAAATACGTATGCAGCGAGTCCTACATATTTTGCAGAAAATATTACCACAAAAATGTGAGCAGCTAGTCCACCATGTTCCAGAAGCATAAGAAATTGAATTGCAACTCCAACTCCAAGGTTACATTATCTAACACATTAATAACTTGTGCAAAAATTGTGTCAACAAAGATGAGGGGAAGTGGAAAAAGAGAATTCAGATTTGTAGATTATGGGGTGAGGGTAAATACCTAAATACAGGATCAGATGGATTTCTTTACTAGATTAACCAACATCTTTTTTGTAAAAATGTCATTGACAATTGACTATGGGCCTATTTGGTTACCTGAATCCAGAGATTTCAGATCTCTGGATTCATGAATGCGAGATTTATACCCGTTTGGCTGTGAAAATCCCTAGATTCATGAAATATAGAGATTCATCTTTTTGCACTAAGAACATGAATCTGTAGATTTATGGGTATGGGGTGAAATCCAGAGATTTCACCTCTACTATAAAAGCACTATTTGCGCATTCACAAAAATCACGTTGACCAAACAATTTTTCATAATGGAATTTCCACAAATTCAGGTTAACCAAACAGTTAAGTTTATGAATTATGACTCCATAGATTTGAAATCTTCCGACTCATGTAACCAAACAAGCCCTAATAAAATTTACAATGCTGAGAGTATACAATTAACCAATATTTGGAGTTAAAACAAATAACCTGCATTAGTATCATTGGCAATTCGAATTGCTTCGTCCTCTGTTTTAAACCTTATAAGAGGAGCAACGGGTCCGAAGACTTCCTCTCTGTGTAAAAAAAAAAATAAAAATAAAAAAAGTCAAGCCATGGAAGAGGTACACAAAAAAAATCAACATTTTAATATTTTATTCATCAAACAAAATGGGGGAGACTGGCCACAAGACAAAATCAGGTGTTTGTCAAGAATAGAAGAAATTAGAAGAAAAGGGGGGGGGGGGGGGACTTAAATCTGCATCTTACTGATAGTCTGATGCACACGATGGACTAACAGGAGATAAAAGGAACCAAAGTCAATCGTTCATTCTTCTAGATCCATCTCCCTTTTATTTTCACAATTCATTAATTAGGTATGTCAGGTCAGAAGCCAGCAACAGAAAAAGAAACTTAGCTGAACCCTTTAAAATGGATACTACAACCTTTATACCTAATTTAGACCATCAGCAGTAGTTTCTAATGGCCAGACTACAGTATTAGCAGTATAGCAAGCGGATCAATGCTTGTGGAACACAAGGAGCAACTGCAATCTCAAAAGATAGCTACAGCAGATCCACCCCCCACCCCAACCCCAAAAAAATAAACAAATAAGTATATGGATATAGACCAAATACACTGAGTCAATAGAACTTATGGACCTCGAATACCCAATTGATGTTTCAACTATAAAGCAAAACTTACTAAACCAAAAGTATTTCTGGGAAGCTCTCGCACAAGAGAAAGAGCTTTACAGAAGAAATCGCCTTTCTTCACTGATATTGCTTTATCAGTAGCTAAACCCATTAGTAGCTCCTCATAAGAGTCACAGGTTCAGCTTGGAGTGCTCATATGAATTACCTTTCTTCTATGCATCGCTTATAGGCCAATATCTGTTGAAGGGTCTATATCTGATTTAGACTTCAGATTTAGAGACTTGAGATGGAATTCCCTGTGAAAAGGGAAGGAGAATGGCTTTCATTTCCTACCAGGCAAAAACAAAGACAGGACTTCGAAAATACCCTAAACATCTAAATCAAATAAGAGAATGCAAGACAGAGAGAGAGAGAGCAGCAGCAGCAGCAGCAGCAGAAATTTCCAGTAGGAGCAGAACTCAGAATTACTATAAATGCTACAGATTGATATTCCGAGTCTGTAGAAGATGAAATGAGAGCAGTCTTGGCGATATCCAATCTAAACATGTGAGTTGGAATGGAGGCCTATGCATCTTTCTTTGCTCTATTTCTTGCTTACAATCTAATACAGTTAATTGCAAATCTGTCTAGCAGCTTCTGTGTGATTATGATTAAGATAATGATCTGCTATGGCTTATACCATAGCTTGACGATACATAAGATGGATCCAGGTGTCTGGAAGTATGCTTAAATGGTAAGCAGAGCAGGACAGCATCATTTCAACCATGGTTCGGTAAATCAGACACTAACATCAGGTAGCATTCCAGAAAAATTTAGAAAAACAAGAATCCTAAAACATCACAAAATAACTGTCACGTATCAAATCTCCTATTGAGCAATGCGGGGTAATACGCTAGTGAATTATTCATTCCATACCAGAAGTGTGGCCTTGAAAACAGTTTGAAAGGAGAATATTTCAATTTTCACAAACCACCCTCAGTGGGTCCAGTCTAAAATAAAGTCTATAAGAAAACAAAATAAGTGAGACACATAGGACCAGGCACAGACAGAGGACCAGTATCCGATTGAATCATCTGAACAAAACTGAAAAATTAAAAGGATTCCAGAAATTTAATGCAGTTTCCAGGGGGGAAAAAAAGGATTATTCCAGATTTACCAAACACTACTTGGAGGTTGTGCTTAAAGGGTAATTATTTTTATAACTTCAAGAATTCAGTGATGATTCACAGTAGATGGGTACAAGAATTCAATGCTTTAACTTGGTAAATACAAGTATATAGAGCAGCAACGACAACTATATGATCACCTGGATCTACTAATGATTCCCAGGCCAGAGAATTATAATTTAATTGATCTGAAGAAGGCATGATGGGTATGTTACAGAGAAAACCAGAAACAGGAGATATAAATCAAAGCCAAAACCGGAAGAGCTTAACCCTGGGTTATGGATCAAAACCAAGCAAAATCTAATAACAGAATGTTAAGTATGAAGTAACAGATTCAAAGGAGAAAGAAACACTGAGAAACAGGAAGACTTGTTAAGTCAGAAGTATGGAAATAAAATACAGAATTGCATGGTAAGAATAAGAAGAACCAGGGAATGATGATAGAGAGAGTTGAGAAGAACACATAGAAGACGAGAGAACCAGATCTAAACCAACAGAGAATGAACAGGAAGAAGAAAACCAGTCAGCGAGCAGTCATGCCACAGCAGCAGCTTTGAGAGAACTCAATTCCATTCATTCATTCTAATCGATCGGAATACATAATATACTCTTCAAAAGATGGATTATGGTTCAGAAAAGGACTCCTAATAAGAATCTAATACTGAAACTTAAACTCCTATAGCCACTACCTATAGTTAACTCTCCTATAATGAAGATTCTTAGTTCATAAAAGAAAAATCCATTAAATATAAATAGCCTAATTACCCCCGATGGAAGAAATTGCCACATCTAGCCTAGTTCTCTTTTGCCTGGCCTTCCAAACTAGGTGTAGTTTGTCCAGTCAAACTGGTGCAACTGCATCATACTATTTTATAATTTAGGACCCCTTGGGCATCCTCTTACCCTTAGTCACATGCAGAAACATTTACATAGTGGGACTGCAGAACAGTTCCTGGCATCACCATTTTTGGGACTTTGACTACTGCCAACTCAACAGCTTGCATTCATGGGGAATGCTCTCTCTCCAATCACAAGAAGGCCTTCTAGTTCAGGAGATTGGTTTTCTTGGAGATATCTTCTTCAGGCATTTTCACCTCCAAATCAGCTTGAAACCTCCTACGATATAGATGCCCTATAAGGCACAAGGTCTCTGGTTCAAGGAGCAAACTCCCACACAGTTTCTATGATTGGTGAATGCTTTCAAACTATCTTCCAACCAAGATTTTCTCTTTCAATGTTAGATAACTGTCTCTCCTTGCTGCCTCTGTTGAATGGCTACAGAAGTGTTGACACTTAGTCTTTGCATGTTCAGTTTCCAATTCTTTTTGGTCAAAAGTCCTAAAATGCTGAAGAAAAGAAGAAGACTTTTGCCTTTTGACAGAGTGGAAATGGATCATCAAAAACTTTTGCGGATCCTCTCTATGCATTGGTTTGTTGGCTTTTGGGGCTACTATTTCTCATATTTGGATGGAATGGAGTATGTAATACTAGGATGAACAACCAACTCTAGATCTTACATACAGATTCGGGTTTCCATCTCCTTAAATGTTTGTTGGCTCCACAATTTTCTCCCCCTCCACCCGTTGTGTATAGTGTATATTCTCCAAGGAAAAAGCTCATTGTTGCTTCTTGGCCCCCTAAGATCCCCCCTGAATCTATACACCCCCCCCCTCTTGGGTAATGAATTTTTATTCACCAACAAAAAAGGAAGAGCCTTTCGTTTCCCTTTATAACCATAATATTAAGATAAAATGTCAAAATCGAACTCTAACAATGGAAGATCAAGCTAACTATTGGGTTTAAGAATATACCTTGACAGAAGCATCTCACTGTTGACTTCACTGATAACCGTAGGCTCATAAAATGTCATTCCAAGGCTGTGTCTTTCACCCCCAAGCATGACTTTTGCTCCCTTTGAAGAAAGTTTTACATATGAAAGAAAATAAGAAAGTTAATAGTATAAAAACTTGCATTTATGCTATTCCTATAATATTGTCTGGATGACGTCAAATACTAGGTAAGTTATTGGGATGATAAAGAACACTATTTCTTTCATTTTTGATAGGAGAGGTGAAAAAATTAGCTCCGCAATTACCATTAAAATCCGATCATAGGTAATGCGAAGTGTAAAGAGACATGAGATATTGAATATGAGGTATTATGATGTAACATGTTAGGGGGAGTCCCCTTATTGTGGTTTCCTTATGGGTTTAGGTCTTTAGTTATTAGTGTCCTAGTTGAGGTGACTTTCCTATTAAGATTTAGGCTTAATTAGACAAGAATTCGAAGTTATATTCCTTTCATAATTCTCATTTGGTTTGGGGGGGGGGGGGGGGGGGGGGGGGGGGGGGGGGGGGGGGGGGGGGGGGGGGGGGGGGGGGGGGGGGGGGGGGGGGGGGGGGGGGGGGGGGGCGCCATTATAAATATATCTGTTGGCTAGTACCGTGGAAGATACATTCTACCACCAGCCCTGTTTCTCCCACTGTTCTCTCTTCTTCTCCCTCAGACTCTCTTGATTCTTCTCTCTACTCAGTACTGGTTACAAATTCCGAGACTATTTACACAAAGAATCTAATCCCAATATTTATTACCCAGGGGTGGGGATGTTAAATCAGAGAATTACTGAGAAAGGATTAAAAAAAAAAAGAGCCACAACCAAGAGATATTTGGATATCCTTACAGCATATACTCTTTTTTTCTCACACAACTCATTGCCTTGCTTGAAAAATATAAATTAGTAATCCCTAGATAAAGCAAGTGACACATCCGAGTGCAGTGTGGTTACATTCTAAATTCATCAGGGTGCGTCAATATGGGGGGAGGGGACTGGCCTGAGGAATTTTTGGCATTACGCCTGTGATGAATATCATTTGACTGGCTGGACGGGCATTAAGGCTTTGGAGACCCAAATCAAGGCAAAACTAGTCTGATCAGGGATTTTTTTTTCCGTAAGTGACAGTTGGAAGTGGTATATTAGTTTATTTTTCAGTCTTTTATTTGTTTAAATTGCATGCGTAAGCTTAGATTCAATTCTATTGTCCAACTAGGTGTCTTAAATTTTTTCTCTTCAAATGCTCATGTAAACAAACAATAGATACACTGAATTGAATATTAATTTTGTTAGGTTGCACTCTATGAGAGTGTTTGTGTGTGCGATTCCCCTCTCTCTACATCTTTGACTTTCTTCTCAGATTATGTGCTCCAGTTTGTTCGGCTTTTGACATTAAGTACGGTTACTTTATAAAGAACATATATAACAGCAAACTGATTACGTAAGAGAACAATGATCATTCACCAAATAATTTAACCTGAGATAACCATATTATGCTGATCAATTTCTGAAGCAGCACTACAAGTATTCATTCTTTTGGAAAGTACCAAAAATTTTGTATTGTTATGGATGACAAAACATACCTTTGAAACAGCATCTTTAACAAATGACTCAACCTGTGACCAAAAGTCAAGGAGCCAAGGAACAAAGAAAATTATTTCAAGGGACGAAGAAGCATTACAGAAAACATTCTACAGCTACGAAAGATAAATGCATATCTAACCTTTTGCACTGCTGCTTCATTGATTAGTGGACCCTGTACCAACAATGAGCAACACATATTAGCCAAGAGTCAAGTAACTGTTGATTGACTAGAGAAAGAAGACTCGGTCAAGGAAAGATTTTGCACAATTTCTATTTCTATTTCAGATTGATTCCATTAATTAGTCAACAAATAAATTTTTGCTCAAAAAAGTGGAATCATTTTGTTTATACTAGTATCAATATGAAATATTTTTTACGAATGAAAAAGTCCAGTTGATCATTCAATTTCTGAAGATGGATTCACTATACTTCTTTGGGAAAGGGTGGCCAAGGTAGTCAGGTAGTAGTGGAGCTGGCGGTGGCGATGGCAATGGTGATAGCAGGTGATGTAGATCACAAGCGCATATGTACCAGTAAAGGGAAGCCCCAAACCAGCCCAGCAAGGTTGTAGGATGCACCTGCTGTGAAAGGCAGCCTGGTTCTGATGATGTGGCAAGTTTTTGTTGGTTCAGTGTAGCATCAGATAAGGCAACTCCACTCCAAATAGAAGCATGAATGAAGAAGAAAAAGAACAAAACAGTCTTCACGTCACTGTTCATGTAAACAGTGACAGCCAGCCTTATTTGCGAATGCTTTTTAGGACATCATGTCAGCCCATCAAGTGGAGAAAGATTCTATCCATGTTGCAAAAGTTCAGTTTATATTTTCAGTTTTAGAAAGTATATTCTATTTGAATTAGATAGCTTCTAATTTTAGTTTGTTACTATTTTACGAGTTCTTATTTTGATGAAGTTACTATTTCAGTTACTTTGTTTCTATTTTGTAAAGCCATAGCCAAGCTATAGATAGGCTTTTTCACCGCAACAAGAGTTCATATTGGAAAAATCAAATTAGTGACCTAGTAGCCTTAGTTATGGAGTAAAATCCATGTTCAATAGATGACATAGCCATGGGTGAGACACCTACGGCTGTTAGAACCCATCATGCTACCCCCTTCTTTTTCTTTTATCCATCTGTCTTCTCCTTTTCTGTTAGTCTTTTATATGTGAACAGAAAAGCAGGAATAAAGAGTGTGAGTGTGTGTGTCTGTGTCTGTGTGCATGCAACTTTTTCATTAAATGGTGGTGGCAGGTGGAGATGGTGATGGTGATTGTGATGGTAGTAGTGGTGATAATGGTGGGGGGGGGGGGGTAGTGGCAGCATCATGGTGGAAAGACCATTAGGACTTAGGAGAAGGGTAGTGTTTTATTGTTGACATGAAATTACTATTTCATCCATCAAATTAATCATGTGCTCATTAAAGAGCAAAGTGAAATAGAAATTCAAGACAGCTTAGAAAATCTGAAACAGCAGCTTAGCTATTTTAAAACTTCTATTTCACGGAAATAAGGTTCAAAAAATCAAACCAAACAATATTTGAATAGAAATTACCACCCTCGAAAAGAACAAGAAGCCTTGTCCCAGTGGGGTGGGATACATGGATACTTTGCCTTCCAATCAGCTCTAATTGAAATATAAATCATACTAAAACAAACTTCTTCTTTTTTTCTTGGGGGGGGGGGGTGGAAGGTAGTGCAGTGTAAGTAATAAAGCTGATTGACAGCATGTTTATGTGTTGAAATCTTTCCAAACTCATTAAAGTCAGCATAATTTCTGGAAAATCTAGCTGGTTGTCAGCAACATGGAGGCTGATTGGCCTATCAATCATTCAGCAGATGGGCCACTCCACGGCCCAACCAAATGTATGCCAGCCATATATTGACCTTAACCTTCTAATGTCAACTTCTAGGTCAAAAAGACTCAAAACAACTAAAATCAATTTTACAACGCTTAACATAAAGTTTTTATACAGCAAAAGAGTGAATTAACAGTAGAAGGTAATGGCCTGGACAACATATCCAGAAGATAAAGTGGACATAAATCAGCAACCAGCACAACTAGAATTCTCTCAAGAATTTGACATTAAAGCTGCGAAGGAAAATATACCAGTGCCACCCCTTCAGTAAAACCATCACCAACTTTCATGTTTTGAACCGCATTGGCAAAAGCATTTGCAAATTTTTCATAAATACCTGTATATTAGAGCTCTGTAAGACTTTGGAAGTATAAGTGACTGACCAGAAAATAGAAGCACAGAAACTACAAACATCTAGAATAATTTTAACTTAAAGAACCATCAAACCAACAGCTTCTTAGAAAAAATCAAACCTAAACAAGCACCAAAAGAAAGAGGGGGGGGGGGGGGGGGAGGGTGCCCCTGTTGACACCCAAATTTGTGTAAATTAGACATCTATTGTTTTCTGACTTCAATGCCCCCGGGAGGTTCACCTAAACATCTACCAGCCGCAGCTTCTATTTGGTAAAGACGAATTAGTTACCCAACCTTGATGATGAGAGGGAAGAATCATTCATTTAACTTCTTAGTATTAACGGGGATAGCAGTGGCTGTAATAGTACCCCATTGAGGGGCAACTGCACTCCTTTGGTAGATGTAAGGGAGGAGCTCTTAAATATCCCAAATTAGCGCATAGATATTATCTGTAATAAAGATAACCACCACCTGCTGGTTATGGCAAAAGATGTCAAGTTGGTTGTGCAGAATATCTTTTTTAAGCCAAGGACCTATACCTATACTATAGACCGCAAACTGAAGTGTGCATGAAGGGTAGTGGAATTGTTCAATTATTAGGTTTTATATCGATGACAGAATAAAAAGAAACGCATTTTTTGGGTGAATAAAAATATATAAACATCCTAGGGGGGGAAACAAACACAAGGGGGGAGAGAGGGAAGGCCTGGCTACGAGAACCAATGAGGGGCCAATAAAGAACTCTCTAGATCCCAGGTAACAAGAATGAGCCTGTTTCATAGGGTGTCAGCTAAGGTCCGCTAGTGAAGTTGAGCGATTCTAGAGCCAACATCATTACAGATGGCCTTCCAAATCTGGTCAGGAGATCTGGATTTGGTAGTCCATCTGCACATGTTGCACTCAGTCCAAATCTGCCAGATTCAAGCACCAAACATCAGCTTCTCAGAAAAGTTGCCAATGAAGGGCCTTTAAAAGAGGCAATCCAATGGTATTCGGTCCTGAGGGCATCTGGATGTCGGCCAGATGGAGGCATGGCTGCAAAGCCAGATGCGTCTGCTGAATGAACAACCAAAGAAAAGATGAGGGATATCTTCATCAGAGGGACAGAAAACACATGTAGGGAGTTGGGGTTTCAGCAGTTAATAAGAAGCAAATGGGTGGGGAGACAGAGGGCGACAGTTCTCCAGTCAATGAAAAAATGGCGCAGGATGTGTCCAGTGAACCGGACAAGATGGTACCAAGGAACTGCAGGAGAGGGGAATGTGGATGTGATACCAGGCAGAGGCTGTGGAGAAGATATTGTTTTTAGCAAGAAATCAAAGGTTGTTTACCACAGGAGGGAGCAGGGTTCAGCAGAGGAGGAAGTGAAGGCCAAATTGATTTGAGTTCCCAGGGGAAGGGGATTCAAGGGAGACCAAAAGCCAGGGCCAAAAAGAATGAAGGTAGAGTGATGCAGTAGAAGCAATCACTGTTCACACTACAGTCTGATTCTTCTCAAGTCCCCTTCTTCCTCCTATCTTGTTTTCTTCCTTTCTTCCTCCTATCTTATTTTTTTTAAGATGAATAAATAATAATATTAAAGAAGGAAAAGGGGAACAAGATCTTTAAGAAGAAGACCGAAAAGAAGAATTAAGACCCCAGGAGACAACAATGAGCCTGTTCCTTGGGGTATCATCAACCTGGGGATGGGGGATAGCAACCTAGAAGATACATCAAAATAGATGGCATTCCAAATTCTATTTATGGAGCGGGATTTGGCGGTCCATCTCCGAAGATTGTGCTCCAACCAGAGGTGGTGGATAGAGGAACTGAACACTAGCTTACCAATCCGATCGCAAATGGAAGTGCCAGAAAAGTTTCTCAAAATCCAAGACCAATCACAAGTAAACTCGAAAGATTGCCTCGAACGGGGCCAAATGGTGGCAAGGGCTTTTCCCCAGATGGATCTAGAGAAAGGGCAAGAAAAGAAAATGTGCTCTAGGTCTTCCGAACCATTCCAGCAAAGGATGCACTTGGGTTTGGCAGGGATGTGACGGCTAATAAGGAAGGATTGGGTGGGGAATCCTCCTATCTTGTTTATCCTCCTTTCCTCTTGATTTTGTCCCCCATTATTTGGTAGCAATGCAATCTCTTCTCTCTCGCACACGTGGATTCTATAACCTTCTTGTCACCCTTTCCTGCTTCTCTTCTCCTCCATGAGATCTTTCTATCTGTTATATCATTTTCTTCCTTCCTTCTTTATTTCCCCTAATTTCTTTTCTTAGTGATTGATCAAAGCAGCAACCCATCAAATCTTGTTTTTGTGTTGCCAATCAAGTGAGACAGCTTTTTTCACAAAACTTGATGATGAGTTTTTTTTAAGAGAGGGAAAATTGATGCAGCACAAACAGTTACTATTCATGCCACAGTAATGTGAACTACCTAGGAGATTGTTCTTCATATCTGGTGGGGCCCAAGTCCAGCTTGCAACGGGATAAATTATTCCTCATACTAGTGTGCCGACATCCCGAATGGACGGACTCATCAGTCTGCTTTTTCCTCAGGTCTAAACAAGCCTCCGATTGGTTGGCGCCAACTCCAGTTTTCAATGAGATAAAATAGGAGATGCTGTCTTTGGTGGGAGTTTTAGAGACAATGTAGGATTTTCTTATTTAATTATTGGGATAATTATGCAAGTAGGATCTTAGTTTGGATACGTTATGTAGGAAAAAATTTTAGTCAATTTAAATAGTTAAGAGTCCTAGCTTTACTGAAATATGTTTCTTTTATTATTTAAATCCTTGTATTCAGCTTGAAAAATAATAACAAAGACACAAATTATTACGGTTTGTATGTGAACTTGCACCCCCCCCCCCTTTTTCTTTTTCTCATCTTCTTATGATGCTTCTTCTCCCTCTTCCCCTACTACCAGTCAACTTCTTCTCAGGTCCCCCGTGTCTTCTTTATCCTTCTTTCTTCTTTATGCTGTCCCCCATAAAGAGAAGAAGGGAAGTTTTAGGTATGCCCGAGGAGTAAACAATGCGGGTGCCCAAAACACGGTAGAACACAATAGAGGATGCCTGTGCAGTGCTAAGGATCGAGCCAAAAGAATACTTGGAGCCATCAGCGATGGAGAAGGACAAGGCTGAGAGAGCTAGGGGGACACAGGGTCAGGAGCTTCCTCCAAATCTAGGAGGAGTTGGAGGGGAGGGTAGTGGTCTAGAATCTAGATGGAGTCAAGCTTGAGGAGGTAAGGGTAAGGCCAAATTGACCAAAATGGAGTTCTCTTTTGAGAAGATTTTCCAAATGACTTTGAAATGGCTGGCAATATTACAATCCTTGACATGACGCATCCTCAGACCACCTTCAGATTTGGTCTGATATTGGACCAACTTAGAGGGTGAAGAAATTTGGAGGCTTCTTAACCCTTCCAAAGCTATAGAAAAGGGGTTCCATGGCTTTCCCAGTAGATTTTGGGAGGGCAAAAACCCCACGGAAGTAGATTAGGAGGATTGGACAACAAATTTGATTAGAACAAGCCCACTAGCATAGGAGGGGAGCTTGACATTCCAATGTTGAAGATCCCAAAGACAGAGCTTGGATTTGAGGAGATTGACACGAAGGACGGAGATAGAATCAAAGAGGTCATAATTGAGGAGAGGGAGGTGGTTTCGGCCTCATAGAAGATTATAAGATCACCAATGAAGGCTAGACGGATGAGATTGGAGCCTTTACAACGGTTTGATCTAACGGGTCATCTTGGTCAAAACCATCAAGATTTTGAGAAATGCTTTGGTTTACAACTCTTGATCTAATAGATTGATTTCTTGGTCAAACCACCAAGATTTTAAGAACTATTTTGGTTTACAAAAAGGTTGTAAAGAAGCTGGGTGCAACTTGATTGAAATGCAGAGTCTTAACCAAACTATTGGTTGCAACTTGACTTCCATACATGGCAATACATATAAAAGCACCATTTTGAGCAAAATTTTGTTTCAAGTGGTTCATCCATTAAAGGGGGGAACTCCAAAAAGATCCCAGATCTGAATTTTTTTGGCAAATTGCCTACATATTTCTTAGTGGAACTTGGGGACTACTAAATTGCATTTACAATGAAAATTTGCTCATTTGAGAATGATTTGTGTAAGATTGAAACTTATAGGTATGTTTCTCCAAAGGTTTTGAGCATTCACAAAACCCTAAACCCTAAAATGCATCGTGTAGCCTTCATTGAACTTTGTGTATTCTAATGCTAAAATTATGTGTATAATACACTATCTATGGACAGTGTACAGCAAAAAAGTATATCATACACTACTAAACTAGTATATGAAACCAAACAAACACTTCTGGTATATCTTTATAATAAAAAGATTCTAATACTTAACAACAACAACAACAACAACAATAACAATAAGCCTTGTCCCAACTAAATGGGGTCGGCTACATGGATTCTTGCCCTCCAATCAGTTATGTTCGAGGCCATGCTAGATACAAGGCCTAAGCTATACATATTCTTTCTCACCACTTCTCCTAAGGTTATCTTAGGTCTACCCCTAGCTCTTCTAATTCCTTCAATATGGATTATATCACTTCTCCGAACAGGAGCATTTATAGGTCTCCGTTGAATGTGGCCGTGCCACCTCAAACGACTTTCTCTAAGCTTATCACTTATGGGAGCAACTCCCAGACCAACTCTAATATAATCGTTTCTTATCTTATCCATCCTAGTTTTGCCACTCATCCATCTTAAGAGACACTTAATTAGGTTCCCTGAAATTTCAAGCTGGAGATTTGACAACCAAAATGGCCAGCTGAATCATGTAGACTTTCTGTAGTTTAAAGTTTCTATGGATCTTAATTGATCAGAAGTTCTTGGAAAGGATACAGAAACTGGAATGCATTGTTTGACTTTGCCAAACCTCCCCCCTAGAGAGTGGAAACACTAATAATGGTAAAAGAGATTGCAAATTTGAAGTTGAGGTACCATTTCAACATAACTGGAATCACACATTAAAGCAAACTAATGTGCAATAGCAACAAGAAAATTTATTTTAAAGAATGGCCAGACCTCAAGTTACAAGCTGTACCAGGACATCATCCAACTTTTTCAAGGTGGATAGAACCTTCAAGATATTGTCATCAAATTCCACTATATGGGAGTTTTGGTAGCAAAAAAGGTGACTCAATCCATTTCAGCTCAACCACGAATGTTTTAATATAAAAGAGAAAATTTACGATGAAAGGTGATTTGCATACTAGATGGCAGGTCAAGCATGCACAAAAATCTTTAGGTAAGCTTAGATGGCAACTTTAGGTATACTCGAATTCTGACTATAATTTATACATGCATAGAATGGCAGGTCTAGCAAGCACCAAAAATGGCTTCTAAGCTATTCACAATAAATGATACAGAGCAACAAGACTTGCATCAATCAAATCTCAAGAAGCTTCACACTCCAACAAATTTTCCAAATACCGCTGTGGGAGACGATGGTTCAGAACTCAGTAAGGATGATTCTGGAAGAACATTATGGTGCTGTTTTGTATTCACATATCTTCTAGGCCTAGAGCAGTTATGCTGGGCAGTCAAGAAGAGGTACGTAGCTCTTTTTTTTTTCCTTAATCTTTTGCATCTTATTAGATCACACTAAGTTGGATTCAGAGCCCAAATATTCGGTTGGACATGGTGAGGTGAGCTTCCTGAAAACACAGAGCTATTTCTGACCAACATAGTAACTTGCAATCTGTCTTTCCACATGGTTCTGCTACTATCTTCTTCAGATGAAGAGATCTTAAATTTGACAACCAACAACAGTGAGAATTTCGGCACCTCTCTCAAACCCATATAAAGTGCTTTGCTATAATGTTTGTCATAAGCCCTTATGCAGTTGATGAACATTTTGGCCACTAAAACACGGTCAAATGTAACTGGTTTGTTTTCATGAGTATCGTAAATGCATCATACAATATTTTCATTTTCCAAATGAATCTTAGTTGAATACTCAATGATGAAATATAAGGTAATTCCGGTACTCACTTCAAGTGTTGAACTCACTGACGAAATATAAGGTAATTTCAGTACTCGCTTCAAATGTTGATCTTAAATATGACACTTAGTTTCACTTTTAGATGATGTTGCTAATAAATGAACCTACACTTCAAATGACCCAAAATACTTGATACAGCAAAAAGACAGTCCTTGATAATTGACATAGAAGAAAAAATTACTATGAAAAAAGCACGCAAATCCGTACCGTCTTGCACAATTATTCTGTTTGCACAAACACAAGTTTGCCCAGAATTGCGGAACTTTGCTGCAAGCTGCAACCACAAAGATTAAACAAAAATGGGCGTATTAAGGGTCATTACACCATTTTAAACCTAGTACGGGGCTGAGAATGTAATGCACAAGCTATCTATAAGAGCATAATGATATTGATCACAATAGGTAGCTGTTTCAAAGAACTAATGAAGCATTAAAAAAAATAATAATAATAATAAATGATTCCAAAAAAAAAAAATTTGGAGGCTTGCCAATTTTCTGTTGCCCAAAAAATAATTCAGCTGATCCTAAAAACTCATCCTCATCCCAATACATTATACCACCTAAAATTTTAGCAACGCAGGAAATTAAGAGAGCAATGATTTCCTAGTAGTTGAAATCAATAAATTCACAAGTATCACATGAGAGCAACTCTATTCAAAAGTGCAATTTTCATGTCAATGTGATTTGATATTCCTTGAACAAATAGAGTGAAAATCAATCTGCTGGAATAAGAGGGGGGAAAAAACAAAAACAGAAAGAGAAAAGAGGAAGGGGAGGGAGGGAATACCATAGTATGAGACAAATACATGATGAGAAACATACAACATTTGTTTTACAGATAAAGAAACTTGAATGTACAATTATCGCATCAAAGTAGAGTTCCTCTGTTTCAACTTGCATGGATGCATGACAATGAAGAGACCCCACTCTGTTTCAACTTGCATGGATGCATGACAATGAAGAGACCCCACTCTGTTTCAACTTGCATGGATGCATGACAATGAAGAGACCCCAATCACGTAGAACAGTAAAATAGAATATGTCCTAGACTCCAGGAGCTACGTCCAGCACTTACTTGATATAACATAAATACTATTAGAATATAATACAACAAAGGAAAAGGAAAGTGAAGATGGGAAAATATAATTGCTATATGTCAGTCAAATGCCCTAAGCAGGCTGCAAGAGGAAAATAACCCACAACAATATGACTTGCAACCAAAATACAATACTTCCCATTCGGCGTCATATTAATGATGTTAACAAGGGCCACCTAGTACCCTGATACATGAAAGTGAAAAAGCAGTGGCCGGCACCCATCGGAGTGACGAACTGAAATATCAGTATGAATTGGGATTTGTTCTGGAAGACCAGTTCTTGTATAAAACTGTCTTTACATGTTTCTGTGCTAGGAAACTGTACCTTGTCCAGAGATGGGCATTTGACAAACCCGTCCTGGAAATATTTCCCAATTGGGACTACAATATGAAAAATCTTGTTTACGAGCGAGGGGCAGGACAGGAGGAGGTTTAACAACAGTGGTGTGGGTGGGGATTGTCTCAAGAGACCTTCAGTTTCAGTACCATTTTATCAAGTTTTTGTTCCCCCAATAGTGCAAAAGCCGTTCCTCACACCACTATTCTCACCGGTTCATTCTTAAAGAACAAAATAACGAACATTTTAACAAACATCTACCACCTGTCATTCTGTTCCCTGAGGACAAACAATAACTGTTCTCCAGACCGTTACCAAACCCATCCTCAGCTTCCACTTTGAGAACACCCAAACAAGGAAGTAGTAGAAAGATAGAGCTAGTACATCAGTAGATGATCCCAGCTAGGACGAACACCCTTCAGAACTTAAAAACACAAAGAAAAACTCAAAGTCACATGACAGAAGACAAATAAAATGGAAGCTTTAGCAGATGAATCATAAAATTGTTTTGTTTTCAAAAAAGGATTGTCTAGACATGGTTTAGTTGTGAATTGAGAGTTGAGTAAAAATTGGGAGCACCAAAGCAACCAACAATAACAGATCTAAATCTTATAGAATAGCAAAAAGCTGCAAAACAAATATCTAAATATGATGGAACCCTTAATTACATCCCAAAGTTGAATCCTTGGTTACTGACCAGGATTCATTCCATTATGCCCAAATTTTCATGTAGGTTGATATTCTTATGCATAACAAATTTTATTGGTTCTATTAATGAAAATTCTAATAATAAATAAATATATAAAATAATGAAGATGATTTAATGTAATCTCTCAATAATAAGAATTTGACCTTGCAAAGACATGTATAGAAGATTGTTTCTGAAGGAACAAGATCTCGCCAAAGTTCAGAAGTGAAGGAAAGCATTATCATACCAGACATTCTGTTGGTTGGGATCCTCTTCCTCAAAAGAAGCAATTAGGTTTAACCACATATCATGACCTGACTACCTCACCTGAAAAATCTCTAACACCAATCAACTACAAATTCCAGGTAGGGAAGCGGTAGAAGCGACTATCCTCATCCAAGAAGCGTTTTAAACAGTTGAACAGTAACCAGGATGTGCCAGGTAATAATGTTCTTAGGTTTTGAATGAATGTATAAGCTCATATTACAGGCCATGAAAATTGGTGCACCAAAAAAGGAAAATAGATCACACTGTTATAATTTCAATTCAGAACAGAAGCTCCATCCAGATTGTAGATCTCCAAAGGAAGGGGGGAAAAAAGAACAAAAGATAAAACAAGCAGCAAATGGAAGAATCAACAAACAAATTATTTGATTATACCACTCCATAGTTACATTGAATTTATTATAAAAATAAAAATAAAAAATCACAGAATCACATTTTAATAGTTAAAGCTACTGCCACTGAAAAAAAAATCACAACTTACACTTCCTTTCACTGCGACATCAAGATCTGCATCATCAAATACTATGCAGGGAGCATTTCCCCCCAGTTCCAAGGATACCTAGTAAACAAAATTTTGATATAAATCCTAACAGAGAATGTTTCAACCAAAATAAGCTGTTGAGAAATTAAACAAGAAGAAGTCATAGAAACTATTTGTAAGTGTGAAAAGGAGTATGAATTGTAAACACAGAAAAAGAAAAAAATGCATGCACATGTGAATGAACACATGCACACACACACACACACACACACACACACACACACCTAGAAACCAATTTACATGATTGGGATAGGTTTCACCCAGTGAATTCCAGTGACTTTCGGAAATAAATATGTGAAACAGAACTTTTCAACTATTATAGCTAAATTGCCAATCAAACCAGAAAATGAGCATGGCTGCAGATTGATTATTTTGTAACTTTCCTATCAAACATAAAATAAATGAAACTGAGGTAGCTAATATGAGGGAAGAACCAGGTTGGAATCTTGAGAAATGTTTATAAATAAATTTGTTAAGATGATATTTAAATCAAAATCAAACCATAGATACAGAACATTTATTGATATTTAAATCAAAATCAAACCATAGATACAGAACACATATAAATCATTAAAGAGTTCTAGATCATTGAATAGAAGCCAATGCACAAACTCCCTGGTACAAGTGACCTTGCTTTCTGGTACATCATTTTAGCGCAATGCTTTCAGATTTCTAGAGATAAATCATGAAGCTTGCAAGAAATGGAAAACAGGAAAAAATGCACTTGCTAATTATTGAAAACATAAAATTCATACTAACACAAGTGTAGAATTCCCTAATCATAGTAACAATGATGATAATGACAGTTTAACCAACAATGAGCAAGCTCCTCTATGCTGGCATGTGGTGTCTTATTAGGGAAACACACACAGAAAAAGAGAGAGAGAGAGAGAGAGTAAGGGGGGGTGGGGGAAGGGAGGGTACCCAGTACATATGGTGTCTTCTTGCTATCTGTTGATACCTTTTTAACAGTTGCAGCACAACCTGCCATCAATTTCTTTCCAACAGCTGTTGAGCCTGTGAAGGTGATTTTTCGTACCTGAAAGTTGTAAAGGATGCCATCTTCCAGTGATATATCATACGTACAGTACCACTATTATCCACAAGGTCAGCACATCATAACAAGACAGGAGAAGGATCCAAGTAAGTACAAACCTGGGGACTTGCAAGCAGTGTGTCCCCAATATCAGAAGCATTCCCCATAACTACGTTCACAGCACCCTGAATTAGTGAAAGTGAAAGAAGAAAATTAGATACAGAATTTTTCATAAAAAAGACCGAGCAAAGAAGATATTCTTGGATATTCTACAAGAAATTTAGAACAAAAATATTCACTCCTCAGCACAATAAGCTTTAGTAAAGTATTCTTTCCACATCAGAAGCAATCTTGGCATTGTACGATTTCCCACTCGTTCTCCAACTCTTACCATCAATTACCCTTAATTATCAAAAATATAGAAATAAGTAACAACACATATGAGCAGCTCCATCTATTTATGCCAGCTGATTAACCAAATTTTCCTAACATTACAGAGTAATATATTAGAAATTTGAAAATAGTAAAAATACTACATGAGAACCAGTAGTGAATGACAGGAACAACAATGTACCAATACAATTAAGGAAAAAGTTAATCACAGAAACTGACGGCAGGAATCTGGACCTGATTTATAAGAGCTTGCAGCCAAAAATAAGGCTTGTCTGGCCAGATTAAAGGAATTGGTAGAGAGACCTACAGGTAGCAATCAAGTCTGTCAATAGGACTTTTCTCTTCTCTTCTCTCTCTTCTTCATCTTATTTACTTGGTTTTGGTGATTTGGAACCATATTATAACATCTCAGCAGGACCCACAATGAGGAAGAAGAGTCCTCATCTTATTAGGACAACTGCCAACCCATTTATTTACAATTTGGCAGCTCCATTACTAGGAATTACCATGACTGCTTTATCTCTCATTTTTAATCATCCAATGTTTTGCCCTTACTCAGATATTTGTTACGACTTACGAGGGTATTTTACTAAACAGAAATAGAGGATATATTGAACTAAGTTTGCATTCCTCCATCTTTGGGCTTGAAGTGTTCCATTCTGGTGAATACATCCTTAATCCTGCCCTTCTACATTACAGATATGCATTTCATACACAAAAAGATCCTGCCCTTCTACATTACAGATATGCATTTCATACACAAAAAGATAAGAATAAGAAACAATCTAAAACCCCAATTATACAAGTCAGAATTCAAGCTTCAAAATTAAAAATCATTTAATCATCATTTTTGGACCATAGAATATGCAGGGAATCTTCAATTACTCAGTAGGAAAAATTCAACATAATTTGTCAATAACACTTTCACATCAGAAGCAAAAATAAAAAATTTAAAGTATATAAATCTCATCAACCAGAGCACATGATACATGATAGCCACAAGCATTCCAGAACTGTATAAAGGCCAGAAGCACATGACAGCAACAAACTGACTCTCTCAAAGACAACATATCATAAATTACCGGAGGAATTCCAGCTTGAAGGGAAAGCTCTGCTGCTGCTAACGCTGTCAAGGGTGTAAGCTCAGAGGGTTTAATAACCACTGTACATCCACAAGCCAGGGCAGGGCCAACCTGATATAAGAAGAAGATAAACTTCATCATTCTGAGAAGTGAGAACAAGAAGTACGTAGGATTTCTGATGCCTATATATTTCAGAGTGAACTGTAATAAACAGCAACACACCTTCCGAGTAATCATGGCCAAGGGGAAGTTCCAGGGTGTAATTGCCCCAACAACGCCAACAGGCTGCAAGAGAAATAGAAAAGACCACATATAAATAGACATACAAGGCATAGGAAACAGCTTCAATTTTAAGACTAGGACAAGTTGGGTTTGCAACTATCTATTTTGGGTGCATAAGGATTAGCTATAGTCGGTCTTTCCTTCTTTGACTAACCTTTTAATCTGTCTAACAGCTTTGGCTTGTGCATTGTAACATGCCAGCAGGCTCTTCTTAAGCCTTAGGTATTACATTTTGCTGATTTTTCTGATATGTGGGAGAATATCTCCAGTCTTAACTGTATGTTCACAAGTTCTTCTATGAAGAAACACATTGTGAACATGTCGTTGAGACTTGGCAATAAATGATATTGAAAACCATTGGGCCATTGGATGCCATCCTACACCAGTTAGACTCATTCACCTAATAGCTTAAGCTTTTGTTCACAAGTTCTTCTATGAAGAAACACATTGTGAACGTGTCGTTGAGACTTGGAAATAAATGATATTGAAAACCATTGGGCCATTGGATGCCATCCTATACCAGTTAGAACTCATTCACCTAATAGCTTAAGCTTTTGGGTTGTATATTTCAACAAGTCAATCAATTCTGAACATCAGAGTAAATGCAATGCAACTTTATTATGAGTTCTCCAACCGCTTTAAATCAAGGGAGAAAACTGCTGATAGACGAAAAACACAGATAAATTCTTCAGGCATATATTATGTTTAAGAATGTGAGTTGAACTTTATTTGAGGCCATGCTGCCTCCAAGGTCGTGACACATGGACCTAAAGGTTCCGAGGGTCTACATTTGTGGAGGATTTTAAGGGATATCCTTCATATTTATCAAATTTACAAATGACCTTCACCCTATGTTCCTCTAATTTCTCTCTCGATCTGTAACCCAACTTAAACCATGTGAACAAGGAAGTTCTTACAGTTCTCCAGCCAAAAATCAAAGCAATGATCATGAAAACAAGATGCAGCAGCAGCAAGCTAAAATGGTCCACTGTGGACTGAAACCAAAGTCGACAAACTGAAAGCGAAGAATGGGGTTATTTCAGATTTTGAAATCTTATTCGGCTGACCATATCTATTTGCATCTCATGAAACAAATCAAGAGCTGGATCCTAATTTCCAGAATCGCACTGCAAAAGACCCGTGTACATATTTGAAGAAAAGCACTTTCTGTCCGTTTCAAGAACCGACATCGAGCTTTGATTTTCTCAATTAACGAAACCCTAAGGTGAGGGTCTAAGAGTGAAAAGTGGGGATTCGGTTCTGATATTGGAGAGCTTGTGGAGGGATAAGAATGGAGACAATGAAGAGGGATTTTAGAGAGCTCGTGGAAGGATAAGAATGGAGACAATGAGGATTCCAGCAGTGGCAGGGGAGGAGAGAAGGAAAGGGGGAGAATGTATCTATTAGGGTTTGATTTATCAATGGTCCCTGTTTTGTAAATTAAGGGATTTGCAACACCTTCAAGTTAATTTCCGCAAATACTTATCACTATTGGATTCTTACATGCCACGTGTCAACAACCAGAGGCCACATGGCGACAAATAAAAATCCGAAGAAAGGCACAACACATTTATTGCTAGGAAAGGAGTTGCAGTTTCAAAAATAGCTATATAGGGACACTGAGTTTGAACTTGAAGCAGAAATCTGGTCTCCACTTGCCTGTTTTAAGACAAATAACCGGCGATCAGCTAAAGGAGCGGGAATTATATCACCATACACACGTTTTGCCTCCTCAGCATAGAATTCAATGAAGCTAGCCCCATAGATAACCTGAAAGTGCATACACAGGAATACGGGATTATATATGCCAAGGATGATGAAAAGACAGAAAACAACTAGCAAGGCGACCAGTCAGGAATAAAGTGAACGGGATACCTCTCCAATGGCTTCTTTCAAAGGTTTTCCTTGCTCTAAAGCCCCTCCCCCCTAAAAATGATCATCTTACGCTAGTTCTTCTTTTTTATTGGGCAATAAGCAAAAATCATACTCCCCCCATTCCCGCACTCATGAATTTGATAAAAATAATAAGACCCCCTCCAACAAAAACTCCTTGACAATGGGCCCCAAATACAGCCCAACATGTATCATTAGAGAACTGCTCGAGACATCGAAACACCTTTTCTTTCCTCCCCCTTTACTAGTGCCCTTTGATGACAGCCCTATCAGATCCCGTCCCCTCCTTTGGGTTTGCCCGTGCGGCTTGGATTGAGCAAGTTCCCTCTGATCGATTCTTCACTACTCACCTAAATTGACAGTAACTTGGAATGCCCCGCCCCCCCCCCCCGCCCCCCCTCCCAACAAGAAATAAATGATCAATCAAATTCTCAGTTGATGATTTAGAAATTTGAATTCTATTTAGAAACTCATATAGCATCGAAGTAAATTTCACATCAATAGGTTCAAAGTGGTCCAAAAATATTCGACCATATTTAGAGTGCCAATTTGCTTGATTAAATTATCCAATATCTGCAAATCAGCCTTGATATTTCTATAGAAATCAAGGCTGATTAACTGAACCCCTGTTCAACACACCATGCACAAGAAGGCCATTCCTGGGTAACAGCAGCCAGAATAGCTTACGAGCAACCTTAACCAAAGCACCAAGGCCCATCCTCTAAAAGAAATCATACACAGTACATGAGCCTGCATATAGTCACAATCTATGCAGCCTTACGCCTTACTTTCATACAGAGACTGTCTCCAGACTCAAACCCATGATTACTTGATAATGAAGCCAGCATAGTTAATACTACCAAAATACTAAAGAACTGGAAGACAAGACATGAGATAAAAAGAAAACAATAACAGAATTGTGCATACCATTTTCGTAGACATTTACTCCTTTCACTTGCAGTTAATTTGCTCCATGCTACCAAGAAAAAAAATTATATAAATTAATCAACCAATAAAGGCAAGTCTTCTGCATTTGGAATCAGTAACACTAAGTCTTCTGCATTTGGAATCAGTAACACAATTAGTGTTGAACTATTCACATCCATTTAACGTATTACAGTTGAGATGTTGAAAGTTACAGAGGTATAGTCTTGTCTCAGCTAAGTTCGGTCCTTTGAGCCTTCATATACTGGAGGAGTTATCTTCATCTAATGCCTTAGGTTTTTTGGATGGACTATCCAACAATGTATCACAGCCAAGTCCAATTGTTATCCTTCCTAAGTCGATTTTCCAAGTGTGGAGTCAGCTATGTTAAAGCTACACACAAAGGGGAGAGTTGAGATGTTGGGAGTTATAGAGACAAAGTCCCATATCAATTAAATGTTCGGTCCTTGGTGCCTTCATATACATGAGGATCTATCTCCACCTAATGCCTTTGGATTAGGCACTCCAACAATTAGTAAGGTGATAAATTAATGTTTTATTTTTACTGAAACCAACTTATGATTGTCTAGTGCCAAATTAGCAAAAGATACCAAAGACCATATATACATAATAACCATTCACATGACATCCAGTCATAAAAATCAACTGTAAAGTCTCAATCTAGATAATGAGCACAACTGAGAACACTCATATAATTGCCAGTGTTCAACTCAAAGTTTCAATATGGTCAGAAAAGCAGGATCCTGTAACAAGACCAAGGCAAAGAGAGAAGAAAATAGAATTGTTTCTTGCATGTGAGCTCTAAGGCTCTTACACCTTATATAGGCAAAGAGAACATCAAAGCCTCATGTAACAGAACAAAAAGTCTTAACAAACTCACCTCCCTTTGGCAATGGAGGAGGCTGCCACCTAACTTTGACAATGAAGATAGCAGCCTACCCTTGTTGACAACTGAAGAAGCTTCAACATACACTAAGAAGACCAAAATACTACACTAATCAGATTTAATAACCCTAGAAACTGTAATGAACAGTGGGCTTATTTAGAGATAACATGTTGAAGTCATTTCAGAGCCAAAGAAGGTCACAAGACATGGCAAGAGTAATAAAAAAAGAGAGAGAGAGAGAGGACAAGATAGAAAACTCACAACAGTCAGAACAGGAGTATATATAGCTATCGGTAAAGCCTATATAGTGGAAAGAGTTTTTTGATATGCAAGTCCACCAAAAAAAAAAATTGTGTTGGAGGTTCTTGGTAAGTCTACACTCAATCTGTAATCTCAATATAATTTGAAACATTGCATGCATACTCAATTACTGTTTTCTAATTTTAAAAAATTGCATCTTAAGTTGCATGTTCTTTTATGATGCAATAACTTGGGAACAGAAAATGCTATTATGTTTTAGATTAAACCCAATACCACTCCAATATGTTTATTTTATCTTTTTTCTTCCTATCATCTGACTTGGAAAAATTGAAGGTTCACAGAATATCTACCAGCTCTTAGGCATGAAAGATGAATTGGATCCTTGATTTAAACCGACATTATACAGTTTGAATGGTTAGAAAACTTCATGATATTTTCCATAACTAATTAAGCATTGTATATATGTAAGCAAATTCCTACATGTCTCATACATTCTCAACCAGAATCAATTAAGTTTTTTCAACAAAATCTGATAAACATCAAGAGGATTTTATGGGAAATTGATCAAAACATGGCAGGGTTCTTGTAAAAAGTTCCATACAGCTGAATGTGTCATAAGCAGAAGATATTGCATCACTTGTTTCTCTTTTGCCCATGTAAGAGATGTTTGCTATAACATCACCAGTGGCAGGGTTGTGAACCTGCCATTTCAAGAAAGATCTTCAGAAAGGAATTAAATTGGCATCTACATATCTGAAGTGGATTAGATACCAAGAAAAAATTGAACCAACCAAGGAATGGAACAAACTTGTAATTAGCCTTTGGATCTCATTTAACATTATGATCTACTTGGGCTTTCCCATTTATATATGATAAAAACATCAAATAAATAAATGAAGACTAGGTTGTATACTTCAAAGGAACAATTTTGAGGACTGGTATCTGGGAATGGGTTGTCATGGACCAACACCGATCTGCAGCTTTCTGGATCAACCCAGATTGGGCAATCCAAAGTTCCCAATGATCCAATGAGGATTCTTCAAAATCATTCTTGATAAGAAGGTGTGTGATACCAGTGGCATGCAGAAAAGTGATCTTTAGAACCCAGAATAGGAGATTTAGATAACAGCCACAGTGAGTTGAATTTCTTGCACCTTATAATGTATTAGAGCTATTTCTAAACCAATTGTCATGTACTGAGTTTGTACTTTTTATTTTCTAGTTTTACCACCCATCCAACATCCTCATTTCAGCTATACTAAGCCTATCTATATGTTGTTTCTCAGCTGCTAATTGTACAATTGTCCTATAAAATTTAACTTTTGACTTAAAAGAAGTGTTGAAATCAGACAGCAAATAATGTGAATCTTATCCATCAAAAATGATAATGCAAAACCTAGTATTAAAATAAAATAAAATAAAATAAAAAGAGTTCTTTTGATAGATATAACTTCGAACCAATTACTCTTGCAAATGTAGACATAAACTCCAACAAGGACTCAACTATGGCTGTCAAATGATCAGACCCTGATCATATCAGATCTGAATCTGATTTCCATGTGCGTACCTTCATGAAGTTTGATGCATTATGGGTAAAAAAGATATTGAGCATATTAAGCACTGCTACCAAGATTTATAACTTCGCACATGTGTTCTGAACTTCTGATATGTACATCTTTCTCCTCATTTCTCACCAGATGGAGTGGTATAATGTGGACAACTTCCAAGATTCTGACAGGTTAGAAAGATAGCTTTTTGAATTCGTTATCCCTAAAGGCAATTGAGACTTGATAAATATCTGGCAAATGATTCCACAATCACATCCCATGTGATGAAAGAATTAGAAAGAAGCATTCAAGCAACTACAAAATAATCACTGTGAGAAACTAGAGCAAGAAAAACTGTCTGGAGGATGGGGGAATGGAAAAATTAGTTAAGTTGAATGGAGTTGAATTGGGACGGGAGAGGGGAGAAGAGAAGTAGAGGGGTAAAAAATAAAAATTCAAGACTTCAAAATAAAAGGTAATCTTTTCCCTTCTATTGAATACGGAATAATAGACTTAACAGGTATAATCTAATGCAGCATTCAATTTTTCAATAAGAATCTGCTTCCATTCTAGATCAGGAATTTCGGCCCAATCTAATACTTGTTAAAATTTGAAGTTCATATTTTTCTGAAACCATCTTCTAGTTATATTCCTCAGTCAAGTTTCTCTCCTATCAGAAATTTTAAACTTGGCTATTATTCTAGTTCTTTGATCTTGATCTTTGACTCATCATCAAGCCTTTACTATTCTCTATTTTAACTACCAATAAAGTTATCAACCACATCCTGATTTGAAATTTAGCCCAATCCTAAAATATTGATTAATTGATATACATAATTCTATTACTTATCTTAAAACTCCAACTTCTTCCAATGAAGAAATTGAGGATTTTCTTGTACAACAATAATTTAGAGCTAATCCCTAGCTTGTCCTACATATGGATTTATGAGATACAATCCTACATATATTTGATAACTAGATGACATAAATATTTCTGTGTCAAATATTATGCACATAAGAGACATTAATAAGCATTTTTTTTTCATGAATAACAATCTTATTGCAAGACAAAATACACTCCTCAAAGGACCATCTCGCTTTTGCTGACGATCTTATGATCTTCTCCAACGCTGATCATCGATCCATTTCTTCCATCCTCTCGGCCCTCCCCCTGTTTGAATGGTCTCCGGGTCAACCTTGACAAATTTACCCTCTTTCTCTCCGATGTCTCTAATCAGTTGCGAGCCTCCCTTCTCCATCTCTCGGGGTTCAAGCCTGACTCCTTTCTCGTTACCTACCTAGGTCTCCCGCTCATTCCTAGTAGGCTTACTCGTCATCACTGCCTTCCCATGCTTGACCACATTCGCAAGAAGCTTCAACTTTGGAAAGGCAAACTCCTCTCCTTTGCCGGTAGAGTAGTGCTTATCCGCTCTGTCCTTCAATCCTCTTATTTCTAGTGGTGTGGAATATTTTCCATCCCAAAATCCACAGTCCATGCCGTGGAGTCCTTGTTTTCTGCGTTCCTCTGGAAAGGGTGTGAAGCGTCACGCTTCATCCACCCTGTCTGTTAGTCGACCATATGTTGCCCAACCTCTAAAGGCGGTCTCAACATTCGCCAAATCTCTGATATTTGGCCTACCTTCTCAAGCTTATTTGGAAACTTGTCTCTAAGCATGACTCCATTTGGGTCAACTGGGTCTACTCTTTCCTTCTCCGGTCTAACTCCTTCTGGATGGTCCCCATGCCATCCAACCCATCTTGGATTTGGAGGAAAATTCTCTTACTACGTCCCCACGCCCTCTCTGCCATCTCTATCTCAGTCTCCACTAGTTCCTCACTTCCTCTACTTCCTTTTGGGTTGACACATGACATCCGACGGGCATTCTCTATTCCCTTTTTGGCCCCCACTCAATTTATGATATCCGCATCCCCAAATCAACCCCCTTGTCAACCTTCATTTCCAGTGGTTCTTGGACCACCATTCCCCTCCCCGTTCTCACACAGGTTTGGGACTCCCTTCCCACCCTTTCCAACTCCCCCATTAACCTAACCATTTGGCTTCCATCCCCTACCAAAACCTTCTCCACCTATTCAACCTGGAACCTTCTCCATGCCCATAACCCAAAACCCCCTTGGGCTCCCCTGGTTTGGTTCAAAGGCCACATTCCCCGGCACTCCCTTACCCTTTAGAGGGCCCTTAACCTTGCCCTCCCCACCCAATCATTCCTTATTGGCCGCCATATCCCTGTAAACCCAAGTTGTATCTTTTGTTGGAATGGATCGGAGGACCTTGATCACCTCTTCTTTTCTTGCCCTTTTTCTAGATCTATCTAGGAGAAAACCCTATCTTTCATTTGGCCCTGCTCAAGGTGCTCCTTTGGTTATACCAATGATTGGTCTTGGATTCTAAGAAACTTTTCAGTTTCTACCATTTGTGATCAAGTTGTAAGCTCATGTTCTCTGTGCCACTATCCATCATCTTTGGTAGGAGCGCAATCTCCGAAGATGGACTTCCAAATCCCCAAAGAAAAGGCTTATTGTCGTCTCCTGGGGCCTTAACTCTTCTTTTCGGTCTTCCTCTTAAAGGCCGCTTTGTTTTTCTCTTTTGTAATTTAATTATTTATTCATCCAAAAAAAATACACAGCTAAAAGGAACCACAAGAAGTGCATAACTGAAACAAGGAACGTAGTGCAGGGGCAAATAAATCTCAATAACACTCCCAGTTCTACAGCCCCTTTCCTAGCCACATCACCAACCCTTCTCATCAGCATTGCTAGGCTTCCACAAGAACAAAATAATACAGATGCCATATATCTGACGTGCCTACAAGAGAATGTATTATATCAGTGTTCCTTGTGTTCTCTCTCCATCCAACATATCGCAGAATAAGCACCAGTTCCACACTGAACCTCCCAAAACCTCTTTCCACCGAATGTCTAATGCCCCATCCTAGCAAATGGTTTTCTGCACCAGTTGAATCTCTTCCCCCCATCAGGACAGGTATATTCCAACAGAAACTAGCTTTGCAGGTATTGTGTCCTTGGCTCCAATTTTCTATTCCTCCAGAAAACAACAATACTTTAACAACAAGAAAGAATATATTTTTGTTAATCCAAACCAATAAAAGAAACTTGACAAGCACAAAGGAAATCATTTAGCTAATTCAAACCTTCATGGTATTTCCATCATATGCTTCAGTCCATTTTCCTCCTATCAGGCCTCGAGTTCTGAAGATTTCAGAAGCACTTAACCGGGCAGCAATATTTTGTGTATCCGTGCTCATCTGACCATCCAAATTTGGTAGAATCAATTACAGACAAACATGCAAAGGCACTCTTCATATGAAGAGGAAGATATTAAAACACATCAATACTAAAAACAAAATCGTATTACTCGACCTAATGCTAAACTTTAAGTGCCAGCATTCATGTAGCATGATCAAAAGCCTAATTAAATATTTAAAAAGGCCTAGGTGAAAAGGAAACTCTGCCAGGATGAATTGATGAATTGCATATGAGAAGAAATATTTGGGATCCATAGGTTCTCAAGTGAAACTCTAAAAGGAGATTCCACTAATGCTACAAGCTGACTACAGAAACCAAATGGGCCCCTAGGATATTTTTCCTTTGCATTACACTTCATAGTTTATAGAGGCACCTTTTGGTTTTGTGGATACCTCGTTTAGTTAGAATCTAGGATTGGATAATGTGGGAGCATATGAACTTCCCAGGGGTAATAGAACCTTCATGACCAAATACTTTTCATGGGGAAAGGTAGCGATTAACTCCCTTTCTGACTCTTAAACTCTCATATAGAGAGCTCACTCATCCATTAAAATTCAAACTTTCGAGAATACATTCTGAACTCCATGGGCTAAAAGCATGCTTGAAGTTTTGACTTATTTAGAATATTGAAAGTCTAATTAGATCAAACATCGAGACTCTACTGCTGTTCACCATCCTCTACTTTCCAATTCAAGCATGTCTTATTTGAATTTATTGCCATTCAAGATGGGAGATTATTAAGAAATAGTGAAGGATTTATTAAAAAAATAATAACAGAAATTAAAAGGAGAATCCTAGTGCAACATTTTCTCCTTATGGTTGTGAAACTTTAAAGCGGCAGACTGAGGTATAGATTGAACCCACTGACCGTCATCAGACATGAAATGCATTATTTTGGAGAAGAAAAAAAAAAGCAACCTCCCAGAGTACAAAACAACTCCGACCATAATATCAAGATAACTTAAAATTTGTCATTAAACCCATTAAAAGTTTAAGACCGCCTGTCCTAACGGGTTTCTGATACTCTGAAATTGAAAAAGAAAAAAAACTCCATTGTTATCTCAAATATACCTGAAAATAGAACGAATGAAAGGTCAAATGTATAACTGGCACTAGTAGACACAGATGAGAGTTGGAATTCATACCAAAACCAAAAGAAGCAATGCAAACAAATCAGAAACTACAAAGTTGATGTTCTCAAAATACACAAATGCAGTCATATACGCATCAAGATCCAATTCGATTTTTCAAAAAAATAACAAAATTAATAATAATAAGTAAATCTGCGAGTTCTAGATTGCAAACGTATATATTCATCCCATGATTGACTAACAGATAACACTCAGCAGGATTCAACAAAATAACCTTTGGGAAAAAGAGAAGTGAAGTATTGTAACCGGAGAGCTGAGAGAAGGCACTGAAATGTATCGACAGGGACGATGACGGGACTGATATACCTGGCGACAGAATCTAGAGCCATGCATGGCCGCGGCGTGGAAGGGCTGATAGTTAAGTCTGCCTACCCGCAGAGCCATTCGGATGATCGACATTGGAAATGATCTCGAACAACAGAGAATAGTCGACAACGTCACTGATGACTATTTTTCTCACTCGACACTCAGAAACAGGAGAGGAGTGCAGTTAGGGAGATAAATATAGTGTTGGGTGTTGGATGTAATTATACAAAGAAAATGGGTAGGAAAAGAAATATAAAATTGACAATGATTGCTGGTTGCAATCATAGAGAAAGACACATGAGAAGTGGAACATAAAATTATAGCAGTTACATGCTTACTATTGTCTCTCACTTCTAACCATTTTAGGGGAGGCAGATGCAAAGTCCTTACTATTGTCTCTCACTTCTAACCATTTTAGGACTTGTAACTTGTAAGATGCTATTAAGATTAGATACGAAATGTGGATGTTGCCATTCATTAGAATTATTGAAACCCCTTTAGACTATATAATTACAACCTTAGCCCATGTACTTTATTATGTTAGTAAGTCAACTTTAATTTGCCTAAACAAATGCTAATGCGCATTGCCATTAAGCTCCATTAGTTTATTTTATTTTATTTTTGGCCAAACACAAAAAAGGAAATGCATTCAAAGAAACAAGTCTGGGGAAATCCTCCCAGCAGGAACATAGTACAAAGAATCAAGACCTTTAGGTGGTTGCATCCACCAAACTTTCGACATGCCTAAACTACGGGCCCCCTAGCCAAGAAATCAGCCTCAATATTCTCTGTTCTAGAAATATGCAAGACAACACAGCTGTCAAACCTCAACAAAAAGGTCTTAATAAGCTTAAGTGATTTAGAACAATACCAATCTAAAGTACTAGAATGATCATGTAGACTAGAGACAATGGCCTGACAATCAAAGAAGAGCTTGATATTCATGATCCCTATAGAAGAAGCCACTTGAATGATGTCAAATATCGCTTCCAGCTCACTTGCTGTGATAAAGCACAACCTGCTTTCATGCGAGCAGCTATAAAAGATCCAGAATAAGTCTTTATAATCCCTCCACGACCACTACGAGAAGTTGACGAATCTCAAGAACCATTAGTTAATTGACGATGCTACATCTTCACGTTTTTCATAACCCAAAACAACCATGAAAGTGCCAATGGTGGATTAGTAGAGTGGTTAAAAGCCCAACTTCCCATGGGAGGCCGGGCGCACGCCCCTATATAGTAATGCCCCACGGATTCAAAAAAAAAACCACCTGAAAGTCCAATGCTTAATAAAGGCAACGTTTATGTAATGTAATCCTTTGGGTTTTTGTTTGGGCCTTGGCCATTGCACATCCAACCTTAACAAATTTTAAACATCGTTAAATGTGAGGGGGGCAATAGTAATGACATAAAAGCAACATACAATTAATAATCAAGCTATATTACAATATGACATCAGTAATTTTTCCTAAATAATAACAATTATCAAGGTCATTTTAGTTTTTTTTTTTTGAAAAATACAGATATGCATATCATCAATTAAATTAAGTTTGGATATCAGCAAATTCAGGTAAAATCTAATATTGAATTAATAATTTCAAAAAATAAAATAACATACTAGTAATTAAGCCATGATATAGAAAAGCATCATAATTATCATTTTTTTTCTTTCGTCTTAAGGAGGGGTCTTTATATTAAATAAGTGCAATTAGATTAATATAATATTATTCAAAAGTATTCAACCTTTAATTGATGGAGGAAACTTCTCTATACAAGGTCCATTACCTTATCCATATACATAATTATGAAATCAATATAAAACCACTACATCAATAGTTATTAATTTATTTTAGCTAACAAATTTAATTTATTAATTAAAAAAATAAATAAAAATATTCCACTTGTGAAAGATAACAATGATAATAAAAATTTTAAGACAATGATAATAATTGAAGTCAATAATAATCAAATGTTAAGTATATGTACTTTTGGCATAGTAGTGGCAGTCTCTTATATAGATGCAGTAAATCCATGGAGGTCAAGCATATCATCATCACCTACACTATAGTGACTTATGGTCTTTTTAAGTACAATACATAATGGTAAAGATAAGCTATTTGTTCACTATATAGAATAAAAAAATAAAAGGAGGGGAGAGAATAACTAATTAATTAAATTAGACACAATCATTCAATAAATACTAAAAATTTCGGAAAAAAATCATCTGTTGTGCACAATAATGCACATAGATGCCAAATAATATGCTGAAATTTAAAGCATAATTTCAAATTTAAAAAGTTCAAAATAAGATTGTAATATTTTTACTTTTTCAGTTTATTATCCCAAAAAAAGTCTTATTGTTAGACTAACCTAATACTACAACAATTTTAATACAACTTTTCTCTACCATTACAAAATTATAATTTTATAGCTTATAATAAAAAGAACATATTAGGAACTACCTAATATGTATCTTGAAAAATATGAAAATTTGTAATTAAAAGATTTGGACAATCATTCATTTAAAATAAATAGTTTAACTTAGTTCATAATTTGATGAAATTATAAATAAAATGTACCTTAAGAAAAAATTATTGAATATTAGTAGTAGTTCAATTGCCTCCAATATATTTAATTTATTCTAAAAAATATATATCATTGTGTTAAATTATAACTAAGTACATAAAATAACTAGAGACAATAGCCATTAACATTCTGATTATCAATTCAGATTTTGTATGATTATTTATTATCTTCAATCACGCATAATGTATTCATTAAAGAAGTTTTCAGAAGACTCTCAAAAACAATTGGCGAAAGGTATAGGCACTCAAAAAATATATCAACTTGATAGAGATATACCATATACCTCAAAGTGTTACAATGGTACACTTGCAAATTTCGTTAAGGCATGGTTAAATAGTTTCATAATTCTTGTATTACCATTAATTTGTTGTGACTTTACAATGTTGTCATTCAAAATATTGAATGTTAAATTTCATCTTATTTCTTCCTCCATGAATACCTTCATCAATTTTTCATTTTATATTATAAGATGTAGAATAATATAACTAACGGTAAAATCGTCATTTATTTTAACTAATTAATATTTGTAGCAAAAATAGGGGGTGATTACCAATTTTGTATAGTTTTCGGGTATTTATGCTTTTCGCCAATTATCTTGAGGTGTCTCTAAATTTTCTCTAAATAAAATCATGCATAATATACGAATAAAGTAGTTCCAAATTACTATAAAAAAAAAAAAAGAAAAAAAAGATTTAAAATACTTTATGTGATTAACATTTTTAATAAACATTATAATTTTAAACATTTATTTGTGTTCACTTAATTCATTTGTACTCAATACTTCACATTATATAATTCCAAATGTTATTTTTCTCATAATACATCCAACAATCTTATAATTAATGGTCACCTATGAGTATTATTTGGGATTGGTTTATCTACTTGAGAGTTTGTCCAACATAATTTTGATAAATTTTACCAAATGTCAAAACTCTATAAACAAAGTATTATGAGATCTATTGGTAAATTCATACACAAATTAGAACGACTAACTAGTATCATTTTTTTCTTCTTAGTATAAACTAATTACTATGCCATACATATGAGATATATTATTCCATTGTCTCCTCTGTCTAATATGTCTTTATATGATTGTATATGTCTACTTGTGCACATGGATGTGGAAGTTTACTAATATATAGAAAGACATATGGGAAGAGGAATATAAAATATTAAAATTGTAGCAAAAAGTGCAAGCTCAGAGTTCCAAAAGTCCGAATATTCTACCTCAACGGGTAGAGGGTTTTATATCCTGCTCCTCTTACATTTGTCCACTATACATTTAGGAGGAAGATCTAGTTCACTTTATTAGTGCTTCGAAGTGAAAGCCATTCATAAAGATGTGGTGGAAAAATGTAAAGGAGTTGTATAGGTAAGGGTAAACGATCTCAGCTTGAGTTCCACTTCCCATTATCATCTACAACCCTTGTGTTATTTTTTATGTTAACAATGAATTGAGTCCAAAATTTAAAATAAACTCGTTAATCAGCCTAATTTGGGAAGGACTGTAAACAAAAATGCATATGAATTAATCGACATTTCATATATAGTTATTTTTGGGGATTTTTCAAAAATAAAATACAAAAGTATCACTTTATTAGTTAATTAATGGAGCTTAACGACATGAGCATTAGTAAATTCAGATAAAATCTAATTTATAATTAATTAAAAAAAAAAACATTGAAGGGTTGCTCTATTAGTAATAGCCGGCACCTTTTAGTAAAGATGTAATAGATTGGACGTGACAAATGTAATAGTTCCTACTCATAATATAAAGTTATCAAATCCAAAACAATGAGGATAAAACAATAATAAGTTATATTATAAAGACACATCAATAATTATCTCTTTCTTTTTAGAAAGTGTTTTTCACATTAAATAAGTAATTTGATTAATGTAGTATCATCCAAAATGACGTACACTCTTGGAAAAAAAAAAAGAAAAGGATAAACATACATCTCTTCAACCCTCATTTGATGGAGATATCCACTTTACAATATCCATTCCTTCTATTAAAAATAAAAAATAAATTAAGAAACCTATATCAAAATTACATTTATATGTATTAATGTTACTTTAGTTTACAAATTAAATTTGTTAATATTTATTTATTTTTTATTTGTAAAATTAATATGATAATACCATCAAAAGATAACTCAATTGGTAATACCAACAACTCTAGTTCATGTAGTCCATATGAAACATTAGCTCGAAGCTAAATTGTATAAGGAGTTCATTAAATAATGTCTTCGCAAATGACTAGTTTATCATAATTACGAATTTAAATAGCATGTCCCGCACATTGAACTTTTTTTGTTGAACTATCGCCAAAATTCGCTAGTTTTACCAGGGGCGAAATAAAAATGGGGTTGAAATCAATATTACAATATTTCGCCGGAAAATTGACGATTTTCCGGCAAAACCAAGATTTTATGGTGAAACTTCCAAATTTCGCCGGAAAATCGTCGATTTTCCGGCCAAACTTCAAAACTTTTTTTTTTTTTTCTTTTCTTCTTTTTTTCTATTGCTCTTTGAGTCTGAGGTGGGTAGCAGGCTAGCAGCCGCTGCTATTTCTGCCGGAGAAGAAGAAGAAGAAGAAGAAGAAAGAGAGAAAGAGATCGATCTGCTCTTTGAGTTTGAGTTGGGTAGCAGCCGCTGCTATTTTTGCCGGAGAAGAAGAAGAAAGAGAGAAAGAGACCGATCTGCTCTTTGAGTATGAGGTGGGTAGCAGCCGCTGCTATTTTTGCCTGGAGAAGAAGAAGAAGAGGGGAGCCAGGGAGACGATCGAGTGAGGCTACAGCCAATCGATGAATTGAACAAGCTTCTCGCCGAGATCTCGGCGATTATTCACCATTTCGCTTGATTCGCCGGACGGCAAACCGAGTGAAACCATCAAAACATCGTTCCTTGGACTCCCACATACGAATTGAATGCATATGAACATGATTATAAACTGGTAACTTTTTTTTTTTTTTTTGGTTCAGATTATAAATTGGTAACAATCAGCCCAAAAACATAAGTCCATGTTTGAACCAACTAATTAGGTTCGACCAAGGGGTTGTAAGTTGTAACAATCAAAATCATTGAGGATAATATGGTACACAGTATAAGTATCTGTATGAATATACAGTACATTTATTTTCTTAATTAATGTTAAAAATTCAAATCCAGATATTGCATATGGGAATGCAGCCTGAACGTGCTACTACTGGGCCCACGAAATGCCACATTTAACCTAATTCTGTCCATTGAGTGAAGTTGACGATTGCATATGACAAATGATAGTAAACATATGGAGGATCTGTAAACGTTGGATTAGAATCTAATGTTTGAACAGGCAGATTCTGATGAACCGTAATCCACGAAATCGGATTTCCTTCGAAGCTTCTCTAAATTTCAGGGAAGGATTAGGAGACAGGTGCACATGTACGTAGTCTATTTTGAGTAGCCGACTTCGTCTGAATTTTATTGACTTGTGTATGGAACGAGTCTAAGCTCGAAGTGAACCCCACGTTATAATTAATAGACGGTCATGATCATTCAGCTAGTCCATCCTCACCCAACCGCGTTTTTCTATGTTGACTTCTCATGGATTTTCTCTCTCTAGAGAGTGGCCGGCCAACCCGAGTACCCAACTAAACGGAAAAAGAAAAAGAGGAAAATAGAAGTGAGAAATTACTTTTTTTTTCTCTGCTTTTTCCTCACTTCTTCATCTTCTCTCTCAAGTTCTTGCCTCTCAAGTTTTTCTCTTTCCTCTTTCTCTCTGAAAGTCAAAACCAGACGAAGCAAAATCTTCTCATTCGAATCCATGTTCGGTTGTTACCTGTATTAGTTCTTCCGATCTGAGTGTGTGACTGTAAAATATAGCTGTTGCTTCTGGTGGTTGGTTCTTTTAATTCTTCTGCATTTATTATATCCTTTCGATGAGTGGGAACGGTACATCAGGATCCGGAGGAGCTGGATCGGCTGATTCTTCAGCACCTAGAAGGAATTCAAAGCGACCAAAGTGTGAGTTCTCCTGAAAATTTAGTATCTTTTGATTTGTTTTGCTTTTTTCTTTCTTATTAGGTTCCTATTAATGAGTGATCAGATAAAACCCTGCACCTACCGTACTTGAAAGCTTTCTCTTTCCATCTTTTTCTGCATATATTGTGTAATAGAAGCTTTGTACTGTATTTTTATGTGTTAGCTCCATCCTTAGTAGACTTGGACTTCCTTTTCTTGTTTGCTGTTATTCTGTTGAAGTCCTAACAATATCTTTCCAGATTTCCTTATGTTGAACTGATGAACAGCCCTTCTATGTACTATTTGCTCTAATTAGCTTCATACTGCTCGCCGTCACGCTTTCATGCTTGGTAGGAAAACGATGCTAGATTAGTGGGTCGGAGAAAACGTGATGTTCTATTTGCAACTGAAACCATGAAACTCGAAATATGAATTAATGAAACCTTAAACCATGAACCTGTCTGCAGATGCTTCAACCATGGATCATCAAACCCGAAACTGATGAAAAGCCTTCTAAACTGGAAATTATTTCCCATCAAATTCAATTTGTTAAACAGGGACTGCTTGTAACCTAAGAACTGGCTTTTCCTTCCACTAAGGGTCTGATGTCGGAGAACAAGATTAGATTAGTAGGTAAATTTGGAACAGGAGAAAAGGGAGAAAATTAGGAAATTGGGGGCTTAATAGAGCAAGCTAGCCTTCTTATATGCGACTCCTAATAACTTTCAAGCTGTTGTTTTTCCATGCCTTATCCATCTAATAGCCATTACTACCATGATTACTATAACTACTCCAGTGACCCCTACAATCTAACTCCTCCTAGTAATTGACAGCCGCAACTTAAACTAAACCCATGATCATGAAAATAGAGAAAATAAGGAGATATTTTTTCCCCTTTTTCTGGGGGTTGGGGGGGGGGCTTAATAGAGGAATCTGGCCTCATACAAGAATTATAACAACATTCAGGCTGTCGTTTTTCTATATTATCCATTAAACATCCATTACATATGGTTAAATTAACTCCCACAATGTCTACTAGAACTTAACAGCTGCTACCCAAAACTTCTTTTTGTTTTTTTTGGCTTGAAAAAATGAAACCGCGCTCATGGCCCGGCTGGCCACCTGGCCTGGCAGCGGTAGTGGGATTCTTCAGTTCCCTGGTCAAAGGCTTGGTTGGATGTGGGTTCTACTCCATGAGGAGCGGTACGGACGTAGATGATATCATCACGACCTCTCTTTTGTTACCGCTAGGGATGCTTAACGTCGCTGCTTCTCAAACTAAACCCATGATTATAATAACTGTACCATGTATCTCAACTCCTGCAAGTTCACAGTGACTCAAATAACTACAAGATACATCCTGGTCCAGCTATGGTGCATCTGATGTATACCAGGCTCTCACCATTTTCTAGTACTTGCACGAGGAGCTGTCCTTTTTATTGCTTTTGCTTGCTCTTCTCTTTCAAGACAACGGTCTCTCCATTTTGGGAGAAAACTTATACAAGGTGCTGGTGATATGGTTGATATTAATCATTAAATTCGAAGGTGGCTACATTCTATCCTTTTTTGATGCTTTGCCATCATCTTGTCCATGTAGCTGGGAAAAATTAGTTTCTGATGATCAGTCTGTATTGCCCCAAAAAAGAGTTGTATAGAAAGGTATCCAAGTAAATGTGTGGCAGAAAACTGTTGGCTGGTTCAGTTCTATTGGGAGTTTAGTTTATGTATTTACTTAATTTGCTATTTCTTGTTGCCAATTAAGGGTATTTATTTAATAGTGTTATTTTCACTTTATTATAAATAAAGGGCTTGGGATCACACTAATCTAAGAAAGCCGTTCTACCACAATCGGTTGTTTTCAACATGGCATCAGATCCAAAAATCGATTAGGGAAGAGAAGGGAAAAAATAATGGGAAAATAAGAAAATCTCATCTTTATGTATTTACTTAATTTGCTTTTTCTTGTTGCCAAGTATGGGATTTAGATAAGAGACTTCTTAGGGTTGGGAGAAAATTCAATCAAATGTTCTGCAGGTTTTAAAGTCTTGATGTGGCTGGGAATTATTGTGAAGGACAACCCGTAGACCTTCTAGAGGCAGAGAAGAAAAGTTCAGGTTTTTCAGAGCAGCCGCATTCGTGAATTTGAAAATCAAGGGTGGAGTAAGCAAGTTAGATTTGGTGATTGGATGGTGCAGCCAAGTGTATCGAGTTTAGGGGTTGATGGAGCTCTCTTTCGTCGGATTTTTATTTGTGGCAGCTATGGTTGGCTGCCGCCAACGGTTCAGGTATACCCATGTTTAAAAAACAAAATCAAACGGTTGGGATTAAAATACGGGGGAGGGGGGGTATAAATGTAAATATAGTTTTATTTTTTACCTTCAAAGGTTATTTATTTTGAAAATTTACAAAATCAACCCCTCTCCGTCTGCCGGATTGCTTCACCGTCGAGGATGAGGATTTCGCTAATCGGGCGAGTATGTGCCGAGACAAGGTAGCACTCGTCAATGCTTCTTCTCCGTTCAATTTCAGGGATTTTTTTCTCTTAATTTTGAAAATGTTTAGGGACTTTTTTTTTAAAAAAATTTCAATAAGTTTAGGGATATTTTTTGTATTTCAAAGAAGTCCAGGGACTTTTCTGCAATTTTTAACAATTTCAGGGACTTTTTTTGTAATTTCGAAAAAGTTCAGGGGGCTATTTGTAAACTTAAATGATTTCTCCTTTCGATGATGGCTGATCCCATATTTCCTTTACTTGGTACATCTGAAGAGTCTTCCATGTTTTCCATTCATAGGGATCGTGAGTTTTCTTCGCTTCAGGTAACCACTGTGAAACTTAATAGGACAAATTATCTTAGATGGTCTCGTTTAGTTTCCCTCGCTGTTGGTGCTCGTAGTCTTACTGGCCATCTTGATGGGACTTCTACAAAACCTTCCACACCTAGTCTGCAACTTTTCAAGTGGTATACATATGAATGCTTGGCCATGGGTTTTCTCATCAACTCCATTGAATCTAGCATAGCAGAGAGTTATCTCCTCCTTCCTGATGTGGCAACTATTTGGAAAGTTACTAAGATACATACTCCAGAGTTGGCAATGATGCACAATGCTTTGAAATTAGACGGAAAATCAATTAGTTACAGCAGATTGACCTTACTTTTTCTCAGTACTATAATACTCTTCGGAGATATTATCAGACTTTAGATTTCTATGGGAAGTTTACACAAAAAAATGCTGAAGATGCTATTGCATATCAACAATGGGAAGATAAACAGAGAGTTTATGATTTTTTGGCAGGATTGAATATAGAATTTGAGCAAATTCATGCACAGATCTTTTCTAGAGAGCCTTTCCCTTCTCTGGCTCAAGCCTATGCCATGGTAGATACTGAGGACAGTCGAAGGACAGCTATGGTACACACTCAAACATCTGATAGATCTGAATTGGTGGCTAGTTATGACTTAATTAGGTTGTAACTATAAATACCCTATTGGGGTCTTGTGAGTAATATACTTTTAGATGAACAATTCCTCACATTACAACACCTTCCTCATTAGCCGTCACATTCGTGCTAACCCAAATTGTACCATTTGTTGGTGTGACCATGAAGACATTGACCACCTCTTTTTCCTTTGCCCTTTCTCCAATTCTCTTTGGAGAAAAGCCCTTGCTTCATTTTGGCCTCGTTCGCAATGCTCCTTCGGATTTGCTAGGGATTGGTCTTGGATTTTGAGGAATTTCTCAGGTTCTTCCATGTGTGACCGAATTGGTATGCTAGTCTTCTGTGCTTCTATTCATCACTTTTGGTGGGAGCGCAACCTTAGAAGATGGACCTCCAAATCCCGTTCTACTGATTTGATTTGGAAAGTCATCTATTTTAATGTTTCTGCTAGAGTTTCTTTTATCCCCCATCCCCGGTAGATGACACCCCAAGGACTAGGCACATTGTTGTATCCTGGGACCTCACTTCCTCCTTTTAGCCTCCTTTTTTGAGGCTTTGTTGTATCTTCTTTCATTTTTTATATATTATTCATTCATCCAAAAAAAAAAAAAAACTGATTATTTTATTTGCTTTTCAGATTCAAGATTTACTCAACAAGAGCTTCCAGCTTGCAAGCCGATACTCACTCCAAAATGGGTATGCAAACTCTCCAACATTTCTGTATCGTGTTCCAAACTCTTCTTATTAAATTTCAGCATAAGCAAAAAGTTATTATGTTAGTCTTTTTCATTTAGCATGGTGAAGTTGTCTAACAAAGCGCATGTTCTTCACAGGTGATCTCAGCATTCACAATTGTCAGCATAATCTTCATCCCTATTGGAGTTGCTGCTCTCCTTGCTTCGCATGATGTATGTGTTAAGACTTGAGAATGATTTGGAAACTTCTTTGACCTTCTTTTATTTGTTTATTTATTTATTTTTCATTAACTTATTTGGAGTATTTCCTTCTGTTAGGTTGTTGAAATTATCGATCAGTATGAAACAGATTGCATACCGTCAGAATTCAGAGATGACCAGGATAAAAAGCTCCAGTTTATAAAGAGCAATGGAGACAAAACCTGCAATAGGACACTAACAGTAATGTCTCCTCAGAATCTACATTTGTTAGCTTGAGAGATTTAAAATCTACTGCCGATTACTCTGAGGGGAGAATTGTATTTCAATGAGAGTTTCTCCAAAACCAAATCAAGTAACATGCAAAACAATGTCTTGCAGGTACCCAAGGATATGAAGCAGCCTATTTATGTATACTATCAACTTGATAACTTCTACCAGAATCATCGGAGGTATTTTTTGCTTTTGAAGGTTCCAAAGTTAAATTGTAGGTGAAAATTAGCCCAAGAATGATGGCACAGCATTCACTGATTGGTGATGGATTTTTGGTTCTAAGATAGTATTGCATATTTGCACTGACCATAAAACTACAATAGGACATGCATAACCTAGACAAGAAGTTTGAAATGGGTAAGTGGTTCAATAGTGAAACAAAAAGGGTGAAAAGTAAGAAATGGCTGGAACCAGGAAGTAGGTTATTCATTCAGTTCACAGTTTTGTCCTCAAAATCTTGTGATAACCCTAATGAAACAGATTGCTGGGAAGGAAAGAAACAAGCTTCCATAACAAACATGGCAAATGATCATTGAATTATTTATTATTATTATTTTTTGGAGGAAGGCTGATATGAGTTTGTTGAAATGGATATGAAGGAAGTTTCCAAATACAAAGTTAGAAATGAATCCGCCCCTAGATCTCTGGGAACTTTGGTGGCAGAATGTGTGGCAAGTTCCAATCTAATTTGGGTAGGGTATTCCCCACCAGCAGATATTCATGCCAGGAAGGAAAGAAACAAAAATGGATAGGAAGGAAATTTTAGAAGACATAGAATTTAGAAATGAACCCATCCCTAGATATTTGGAAAATTTGTTGGTAGGATTGGTGACAATGAATCTCATTCTGAGCTACTGACCATCAATAACCGAGGTTCATTTGAAACTAGAAGAATTATTGTTTATTTATTTATGAAAATTTTGGAGGATATAAAATTTAGGTCTGAAGCACCAATAAATGTTGACCGTAAAGGTTTCAATAGGATAGAACCACATAATTTAGGGCGGTATCAATTCTCATTCTTTATTTTGCTGTTTAAAAGAAATGAATACAAGGATCATAAGAATTCCCTTTTTTTTAATCAAGAATGAAAAATGGGTTGGTAACTTTTGTCTAGAATAAATAATGAAATGTAAAATGAGTTTGGTATGTCAAGATGAAAAATTAATAAAAAATGACAATGAAAATCATTAAGATTTAGGAGTGAGAAATAGGAAAAACAATAATGTTTTCATAAAAAGAATGTATGTTTACTTTATACCCTCAATTTGCATTGAGAATTTAAAAAATGAATTAAATGAGCTTTTGACATAGAATCCATAATAGACAAAAAGTTTATTATGATTTTTTTTGGGGGTGGGGGGGTCATTATTCTTGTAAACAAAAATAGGATTTAAAATGGATATCAAACACATCAAAAAAATGAAAATGTCAGAAAATGAGAATTGATACCAAAAAGGCCTTATAGTGTATATTTGTTGCATCAATTGTGCCACTTAATTTACATCCATCTCCCTCATTGTAGTTTAACTTTGTAACCTTAACAGTTCATAATCGGATAGGCTCATGGTCGGTATGGTTGGGAACCACCAACTTGTTGGGACCCCACCAAGAACTACCGAACATAAATGGTTGGGCTTTGATCTGTCAGGCCTGCCAGACTGGGCCTGAAAGTGACACCCCTACAGTGATGTACCTAGTGTGACTTGGATTTTTAGCTTAATTATACTGTCATGAAACTACTTTCTAGAATCATGGCTAAAAAATTATTGTGGGAAAAACCGTTATACCTTAGATGTATGACAATAGCTCCTATGGTGATTCTTTGCGAGTCAGGTATGTTAAGAGCCGAAATGATGCACAGCTAATGGATGATAAGAATGAAATGGAAACAAGCGGCTGTGAACCTGAAGCCACCAACAATGGTTCTCCCATTGTACCATGTGGTCTTATTGCTTGGAGTTTGTTCAATGACACTTACAACTTCTCTCTCAATAACAAGCAAGTACCGGTAAACAAACAAGATATCTCCTGGAAGAGTGACAGGGATCACAAGTTTGGTAAAAATGTCTACCCCAAAAATTTCCAGCAAGGAGCCCTAAAAGGTGGTGCAAACCTGACCAACAAATCGGTAAGTCAATTCAGTTTCAGTACCAACTCTTTATTCGAATACATTTACTGGTTTTGACAACTAGCCCTTGATGATTATGTTGGACGCCATTAATGGAGCAAGAACCTGATCCATTTGATCATTTATGTGTAATAGTTGAGTGAGCAGGAGGACCTTATTGTCTGGATGAGAACTGCAGCTCTCCCAACTTTTAGGAAGTTATATGGAAAGATAGAGGTGAATCTCAATGCAAGTGACATCATATACGTGACACTGGAGAACAATTACAACACATACAGTTTCAGTGGAAAGAAGAAGCTTGTACTTTCCACCACCAGCTGGCTTGGAGGAAAGAATGACTTTCTTGGTATTGCGTATCTCACGATTGGTGGGTTGTGCTTGTTTCTAGCCATGGTCTTCACTGTTGTATACATCGTTAAGCCAAGGTATCACTCGCTTTATCAAAAAAGGAATCATCTTACCATCAACCCTATTACCTTTAATGTAACTGATATAGCCTTTTCTCTGCACAGGCGACTGGGAGACCCTTCATATTTGTCGTGGAACAGAAATCCTGCAGGGCGCTGATCTAATGGGTTATCCAGCTGCCGGTTTGGGTCAATGTTCTACTTTGTTTACTAAGATAACTAAATGGCTTTCCTTGTAATGTATTGGTCACTTTTTATTCAATGAATCATTTCAGTAATTGGGAATTCGAATTTTGCATTAGAACATCCATACAGTGCTGCGTGTATAATTTCCAAAAGAACTTATTTGATATTGCCATTTTTACAGATTGCAGAAAATCCCGACTCTTCCTTCCAAGTCTCCTTGGAAGTGTAAAGGGGTGCTCTCCTCCTGGATCAGAATTGTCGAGCGGGTGATCACTAGCAGCACTCTAAATAGGGCCAACAATTTTTTTTTCTATAGTAGAATGGTAATACGTTTTCCAGTGGTAGAGAATATCTCACGCATTACATTACAACTTTTTGTCGTTACATTAGTCTTGCAACTTGCAACAAGTACGAGTATTGGAGGCGCTTGCATGTAGATATGAGTCAATTATAATTGAATGAGATTGTAAGCAAATAATCATGTATCTTGAGGGTGAGATTTAACCCTCGATGATAGTGGAACCTTTGATCCAAGATATCCATGATCCAAGATATCCATTACTTAATATATGGATAACTTTGTGCACTGTATCCTTGTCTATATCCCTAGGGGTTTTAATGTAATTACAAATCTCTTAGCCAGGAAGACCCTTTCGGTTTCGGGCCCGAAAGAATGGCCGATATTGTTGAATGGTTGGTGGAATTATATTCACCCCCACTTTTTGCCCACTTTGAATAAGATTGCTGTTAAAAAAAAAAAAAAAAAGAGGAAGAAAAGCTAAGAAGTAACACAGGTTTCAGAAATTATGACTCAAGGTTATGATCCTTCTATTAGTGTAATTAGAGGTGCAACTTTGGTTTGATGATTCCAACTCTTCTTGGCATGTGCTACCCTTGTTCCTATCTATTTTCTTTTAGGACTAAGAATAATCAAGGCTGATCAGGTTTAGGCTTGGCTGCGCCTGATCATGGCTAATCTGAATTGACCTAAGCTGGGCAAAAGCATGATAGGGTTGACGCTGCCTCGTTTCACTTTAGAAGAGATGGTAATTTTACCAATAAAAGAAGACCAACCCACACCTTTTAGTGAAAAGGTCTCAACTATATACAATATAATCCCAACTCCTTAGTATAAAGCTACTAGGTTTAATACTAATAATAAGGGAAAATTTTAAGAACTGCAAAATGAATAGCGAAAAAAATACACTTCAAGAATTTATCGAATTAGTAGATACACTCTAAAATGTCTTTTATTTGTGCACAAGGGCACATTCAGTAAGCAAATTTTGTTAAGTCACAATTAGATAATCTCATAATTGCTATATTACCCTAAATGTCTTCTGTCTTTACAGTATTACTTTTAATCCCTTGCTTATATTCAAATTAGAGAAAATTTCAAAGACCTCTCAAATTAAATTATTAAAATATTATTATGAATTGTTCAAATAAATAATAAAAAAATCACAAATATCTTTTTTATCCACTGTATTTTAATTTTAATAAAAATAACCTTCACGGGTATTTTTGTATTCACATATTCGGATATTTACGCGAGAGTTAAATTATTTTGCAAGCATCAGAGTGCATTTTCAAAATTTTTGGTTCCCGTTGTGTTTCTCCTTCTCCCCTGCCCTTCACGCATGGCTTTCTCTACAATTGTACACTTACAAATTGCAGAAAATCCCCACTACTTTCCAGATCTAAAGTAGATTCTAATTTACTTTAGAAATGTAATAAAGGGGTACTCTCCTTGATCAGACCTGTCGATTGGGAGATCACAAGCTGCTATAGGTTGGTGTAAGAAATTTAATTCCTTATCTGCCAAAGTAGCAACATTTTGCATATGGCTGCAACAGTGTAGGCTGGGCTAGGCTTTTACAATCCCAAGCATAGTCCTATATATTCTAATCTAAGTTCATTCCTGTTCTAACCCTAATTTAAGGCCAAGATTATTGTTCCTACAACTTAAGGGCCTTACCTTGTCCCTAGCGTTGACCATTGACCTTATCTTGCTCGCTCGATTGGCCCTATCCTGCTTAATTCATTGGTCTCGGTTTTTGCCTCTGTCCCTAGCGTTGACCCTGATTGACCTTATACTTGGCTCTGGCTCTGATTGGCCCTATCCTTGTCCGTGTTCTTAATTCATTGAGGTCAAGCATCAAGGACAAAATTAAGGCCAAGATTAGGACCATAATCATGGACAAAATCGATGCGCATTCCCCCGGAGACCCGTCGGCCTAAAAGATCACAAGTGGTAGGGGTGAATGGGATAGATATGCAGCGGAGAAGGGCAAGGCCGATGGGGCGCAAGAATAATCCGCTGCTTCCCATGGCTACCGGCCTTTGGGCCGTGCCGGCTGTGTGAGAAAGAGGGGGAGACCAGCCGACAACCCGGTCAGGGCGGGGCCGCCCCCCCCCCGCCGCCCCCCCGGCCCGGGGCGCCCCCCGCCTTGCATGCACTCCTAATTTTTGCATAGAGACAAGTCAGCCAACACAAAATAAATGTTTAGCATTTAATGAAGAGGTTCAACCAGATGTAAAAATCATCACCCTTTATATAAACCTAACCGTTCAAAATATATGTTTAACTTTTAATAAAAAGGTCATCCTTACCCCTGAAGCCTTGGTACACTTATTCTGTGCCATTTGTCCGTTTTGGCACAGAAGTGACCAGAATTTTGTATAGTAAACCGGTTCGGATTTTCTGTGCTGGTTCAGCAAATGTGTGCCGAACCAGGCAATGGGCACACTTTTTCCTTGTGTCAGAGAAGCTTCTCTCGCACAGAAGTGATTCTCTACCATTTTGCCGCTGATTATAGTTATCGATGTAATTTCACGATAACCGCTCCTCAAAGCTCCTCATCACTCTCGTCTCTCTGCACTGCACTCTGGTTGTAGTCTCTCAACGGTCATCTTTCAACGGCACTTTGGTAGCCCTAGATAAGCCTTCTCGTCTCTCTCGTCTCTCTCGTGTCTCTGTCCATCTCTCGACTCTGTCGTCTCTCTCTGCTCTCTCTCTGCTCTCTCTCGTCTCTCTGCACTCTGGTTGTCGTCTCTCAACGGTCATCTCTCAACGGTCATCCCTCAACGGCACTTTGGTAGCCCTAGATAAGCTCTCTCGTCTCTCTCTCGTCTCTCTCGTGTCTCTGTCCATCTCTCGACTCTGTCGTCTCTCTCTGCTCTCTCTCGTCTCTCTGCCCCTCCATCAACGGCACTTTGGCTCTGTCTCGTCTCGATTAAGTATCTGGGTTGCTGGACTCTCTCAAGTTTGTCTGCCTGCTTTGTATTGGAGGTTGAAGAAGAGCATCAACCGATTTCGCCATAAGAGGAGCCCTTGCATCTGTGACTGCCCTCGCCCGTGGTATGTTTTTGTCTAGTCCTTTTTTCGCCAGTAATTTATGTTCGGATTCGGGTGAAATTAGGGCTTACCCTAACCTCTGGTTGTGGATTCTGCGTTGTAGTTCGAGCAAGGTTACCAAAGAGCTTTTGGTTGTGGATTCTGCTCTCAAGGTCTCTCACCTCGTCTCTCTCATCTCGCTCTAAGGTGTGTATGACTCTGCTGTGCCAGCCCAACTATTGAGCTAGTGTAGTTCCCTGTTTCTGAATTAAGCTTTTGTACCTACTGCTGCTACAGCTCTTTAATAGTGTGATTTGGACAGTAGAAAGCTAGAATTTTTCCATGTTCTTTGATTAACTTAATTAAATTGATGTTGCTTGTTATTCTGCACTTTTGATCGTTTCTTGTGTAACTTGAGGTCGATATTCTTGCAAGATGCTGTGATAAACTTGAATCTTCTGTTATATTTTATACATTTATGATGACTTGATTTGACTTGGCTGGCTATATATATGTAGCTTCAAAATGATCTCCTGTTATACCGGAAATTAATCTTTTGTGAGTAGCAATTGGATTAGTCATGGGAACTTTTATTTCTTCTTCTAGTGTGATTTCTGCAGCAGTTCTCGTAAGTCTCTTATGTTTTTGTTTTGATGCTTATGGTTCTAAAAGCTGTTTGAAGGAGGAGAGGATTGCTCTGTTACAATTGAAGGATTCTCTCAATTATCTGCATGGTTTCAAAATTCCCACCCCCTTCTGAGTCTTAAGATATGATTATACACTATGAGCTTAAGGAATTTTGTGTCTATTTTCTATTCATAAACTGTTTTTCTCTTTTCTTGCCAGTTAAAACTGTATTTTTTTCTCTCTTAAATTATCCACTTAGTCAAGATTCTTGGTGATCTTAGTTTCAAATCATCAATATTAGATCTGAACTAATAAGCTTGACATATCCAAATTGAGACCAGCAGTAGTTGATCATGGTCCTGCTTAATCTGAGATGGTGCATTTTCAAAGTTTTTCAAATTAGTGTTTATTTTGAGAGCATGATGAAATGACTTTCTTTTTCTTTTTTTGGAGTCTTGGATTTTACCCTATGAGGTCCAACAATGTAAAATTTTTTTAGGATAAGAATCATCAATTTTATTTTTTGATCTCCATGATAATTTCATCTGCCTGATTTATTCAGAACATCTGCTGTTTGGATTGTTATTTATGTATTTGTACATGCTTATGTTAATCTTCCTTCTGATTCTCTGTTATGGCAGCAAGATAGGATCTGGTCTCCCGGATTTTTATTCATGTATTATATCCCTACTTTAACTAATTAAATTTATAACATTTTATTTATCAGAGGAAACTTGGTTGATCGACTTTCCCTTCAAGTGGTGATGGTAGATCAATGTGATGCTTTTGAGTGTGGATGTGTTCGTTTTTAATTTGTTAGCCTTTCTTTTATTTTTTTATACTTTTTGTTTTAGTTTCCATGCTATGGTTGAGAGGTTTTTGTGAAGACCGTGGCAGATTTAACCTCTGCTCTTAGTTTGAGGAGTGGGTTTTCAGGGGTGTGGAAGATGGTGTTGATTTTTGGGTCAGTATACTCAATAGGACATCATTTAGAATGGTTTAATAGATAGAAGAATGGAGAAGGAGAGGGGGGGGGGGGGATGTCAATTATTGGGATCCAATCCCTTCTTCTCTCTTTATGAATATTATAGGCCAAATCTGGTTGCCTTTTAGTGCTGTTGGATTTCCACCATTCATGCTTTAAGTTCTCTCTATCTGTTGTCCACATCTCCTTTTTGGTTGATTAAGCTTCGAAGTTAAAGAACAATTAAGCTTAATCCTACATGTATTCAGCCTTTTATTAGATAAACCAATGGAAAAACATAGAAGTTCCTATGGCATCTACAAAGCAGCCTTCATAATCACTTTGTTTAACCTTTATGGCTGTCAAACGAGACTAAAACAAACTAGCCCACCAAGTGTTGAGGAGTTGAAACTCAACTAAACAAGTATAGTTTTTATATCTCATTGTTAACAAGCGGTACTTTTACTCTCTCTCCCTTAGTTTTGGATTTATTATTGCAGGGTAGGAAGATTACAACAGACCGAGACCTTTAAGTTTTCTTGGTAAGAAGAAAGCTTGGTAAGATCAATCAACCCAATGACCATACAACCAAAGTCTCTTGTAAAATTTCAGATTAGGAACAGATTAGTCTCAGATGATGATCTTCCCTCATCTCCTAGTGTAGGTTGGATTCTCAGCCCTTCACTAGAAAATCAGTTTCTGCTCGAGAGAAGGTAATAGAAGAACTAATTCAAGGTTGTGAATCTGCAGCTCGGCTTCAACTTGTTCTGCATGATCAAAGTACTCACTGGAACTGCTCATGAATCAACAATGACACAAAAATGTGATGCTCTGTTTTGTTTGTTTTAATTAGTGCAAAATGCAGGTCTAATTGGATTATTATTAATACATATTTCTTTCTATGAAGCTGATGAGGAATGGGTATCTCTCAAAATGCCTAGCCTATTTTGTGTCATTTCAATTCTTTTTGTTTTATTAAGTAAGCCAAAGATGGGCGATGCAGTACTTTTCTGGAGCATGATGCAAACCTTTTGTTTCAATTATATTGTCATGCAGATAAAATCTTTCTCAATGTGATAGTTGGGATTTGTGACCACTGTAGCTGTGTGTCAGTTGAAATATGTGATGTTACCAAGCAAATTTAGTACTACAGAAAAAAGAGGGGGGGGGGGGAAGGCAAACATGCTTGGTTCAGCACCTTCTTTATGTGATATGTGGACTGAACCTTTGTGGATAATAGCCTTGTTTTGGTGCTGCATGGACTTGGATTTGTGTCTATCATGCTTGGTGTGGTATGTGTGTAAATGAGGATGGATGAATAATGTCATCTTCCATCTCAAGTGGTTATGTATATTGCCTCAGACATGCTTAATATCTTACATTGCAAATGATCCTACCTTTTTGCTGCTTCATTAAAACAGCTTTTTGACTTGTTTCACTGCAAATAGCATGGGGTAGAACAAGTAAATTTGCCCAGCTAATGTGCTTTCTCTACCTTTATGTAACTAGATAAGTATTTAGTCTCATTTTTCCTTGTGCCTTTGGCAGGTTTTTGGATGAATTTTCTTGGATTATTGTTGCTGTAACGTATTTAACAAATATGTGTGTGTGATGATTGTCTGAATGATGAGTCTCATCTACAGTTTAATCTCACCAGACATTCTGAAACAAGGATCCCATACCTTTTGAAATTGCAAAATAAGGCATTGCTGGAAGCCATTGAAGACCTAGTATGAAAAATATATGAATCACATGCATTGAAATTTCTTCTATTTTGCTTGTTTATTAAGTGTGTTGTGTAAGCTTGTTCATGTTTTATATGCAGTTCTCCACACTTGAATGGCTGGATCAGCGACCCTGACGTACGCCTCCCTGCTCGACACGTGTTTATGAAAAAAAAAAAATTTACGTTTTCGACTCCGTTTCCGTTCCGTCTTCTATGATTTTAAAACTTCACAATTATTTATTTCGTTTTCCGCTAAAAGTAATTTTCATTTCAACTTCTTCTTCTCCGTCTCTCCTTCTCTCTTCATCTCTCATGCCTGAAAACCAAACCCAGTGAAGGAAGCCATATTTTTCTCTCCATCGACTACTTCTCTGTTTCAACTTCTTCTTCTCCGTTTCAACTTCTTCTTCCATCGACTACTTCTCTGTCTCTCTTCTCTCTTCTCATGGCTGAGAACCGAGGCACCTGCAAAAAACCCATCTTCCAATCTCCGTCTCCATCTCCTTCTCTCTTCATGGCTGAAAATCAAACCACCATTGACAGAATCATGTTTTCATCTCCATTGACACAATTTAATTTGGTTTTCCGTTTTCTACGATTTTAAAACTGCACAATTGTTTCTCATTTTGAAACTTATTTTACCATTTTCTAATTTGGTTCCTGCATTCGTTTCTATCTTCTTCTCCTCCGTCTCTCCTCTCTTCATCCCCAGCAGTGATTTTCTCATATTATGCTGAAAATCAAAACAGTAGTGACAGAATTGTTTTTTCATCTTCATCTCCGCTGAGAACCGAAGCTGCAGCGAAGACCACGACCACTCTTCTGCTGTGTCTTTTCCCTGGCCGGTTGCTCACCTGTTATTCTTATTTTAAATCTTTTAAGATTTCCTGATTTTCTTTCCTGCTAAAACATAGATTCTTATTGTTTTAGTTCTTTTTCTGTCTCTCTCCTTCTCTCTTCCAGTGGATCATTTATCCATACGCAGAAAACCCATCTTTCCATCTTTAATTTTTTTCTTATTTTAAAACGTTGTTACAAATTTCTTATTTACTTTCTCTGAAATACGTTTGTTGCTCTCAGAAAAATGGTGACATTGAAGAACCATGGAAGTCCATTCTTTCCCATAAAAACAGAGTTGTAGAAAACACACAACATAAAAGATAAAAAAGAAGAAGAAAGAAAACAGAGTTTTTTTTTTTAAGGTGAGACTTTGTACACACCAAATCAGAGTTGGATTGAAGGTGGGTTGTGTACCACTGTTATGGTTTGGGGAAGAAGCACTATGAAAATTTAGGATCCTCTCCAACTAGGTCATGCTGCCCCTTTGTGTGCATAATTTCAATTTTCAATGAGTCATGCTGACCCTTTGTGTGCAAACTTCAGCAAGGAATGTTGTGAGAAAATGGCACATGTTAACTTCTTCTGTTATAATTCATCTCACCCTCATCTTGAATTCTTACTTGAGTTGATCAATTAAACCTATGAGATGCAGCAGAAGAGAGTTGAGATTGCACCACAATGTATCTGAATGGAAAACTGAGTGCCACCTGTTTCTCATCGATTGGTTTGTGAAGACAAAGTTTCTGATTTCTATTTGCTCCTTTGGTTTATATAATAGCAGCTGGCTTATATATTGCTAACTACCAAATAACACTAACATCAATAGTATCTACATACAGTTACACAACCTGTCATAACAAAGTTTACTGCTCACTCCCAAAAGAAGCTACATAATATATTAATAGTAAAAATGTAAGAATAACATGCTATCATCTTGGTGTACAAGCAGTTAAAGTCCCTTGGTGTAAATCCAAGACTATGCATTGGTGAAGGTAGTCTAACAAAGTCAGTTGGTTATGAACGCCACATTGAAGAGTTTATAACAAGTGTAAGAAGCAGAGGGGTTAAATGTAAAGGCCAAGATATGGTGGGAACGAGAAACATTTCTTTCCAACTACAATAAGATGAGTGAATTTGTTGAACTTGAACTCCAAAATGTGAAGCAGCATTTAGCTAGGTCTTCACCTACAGCAACTAACAAGGCATTCAAAATTTGGGGTACATTGTTCTTTTCCCTTTCTAAGCAAAATGCAGCTCCCTCTTTGCACAAGTTCAAAAATTCAGGCTTCCAATGCTAGATGATGTGATTGAATTCCTGCAATAACTAGAATTAGTGAAGAAAGATTAAAAGGTTCAATTCAATCATTTAAAAACAAAAAAAAAAACTCACCTTTGTTAGCACTTGTCATTTCTCATTCCAGCATTGTTATTCCTCTTGCCGCTTCAACTGAAGCTCCAAATCCTACAAAATATTTGAAAATAATTACAGCAAATGCTACTTAGTGACACATGACAACTGAATAACTAATAAAGTAGAGCATGACAAACCAGGTGAAATTGATAACTAACACTATAGAGGGTGGTGTTTGGTAACACAATTGTGAAAGGAAGCTTGTTAGTTAGAATAATTTCAATAAAAGTTTATGCATTAGTAATTAGAATAGTTCCTCACCATAGACATTCCTTGAGGGTTAGTAACATGTTGTGAAACAAGAGATGAGAAGAAGGCATATTGAAATTGTACAGGACCACTAAAAGTTGATGGGCATGGCAATAGGTATAGTTGGCTTTGTGCTTGGGTAGATGCTTGGTTGCTTCTTTTTGAGATTTCACTTTTTGGCCCTGTAAGCAAATGGAAAAAAATACAAAATTTTCATCATCAGTAAAACAAAAGCATTGGAACACAAAAACATAAATTAACATTTACTTGCCTTTTTTAGCTTGACCATTTCTTGGGTTTGTAGACTTATTTTTTCTTTTCTTCTCCACAATGCTTACCTTTCTACCACCTGGTCCACCATTATATTTTGCTTGAATTCCACTTACTTGTTGAGACATTTGATCGCAATGGTTTAATGCATTTCTTTTAGGCTCCCATTCTAACTCTTGTTTCAAAATTTCTTCAACTCTTTTTTGTCCATCATTCAACAACCTTTTCACGAACAAAGTTGCCTTTTCACTATTGGCAGCTTGTGTTGCAAGGTTAACACTTTGATGGCATATGTCACTATATCGGGAACTTGTGCTTGTATCCTCTTGAACAACACAACCATCATTATCACTTCCCATTCCAACCTTAGCAGATTTTGTCCATCTTTTCAATATATATCTAGGTGGAAGTGTGTAAATCTTTCTCTCATTGAGTATTGTTAGAAGAGTCAAATGTGATTGATCTCTCACAATTTCTCCTTTCCTCAGAAACTTTATATGTGCAAATTGGCCCTATCTCTCCAACAATATTAGAGTGACATGCAATCCATCTTTTGTATTCTTCTTCAAACATACCATAGATGTTCAATGTGTAATCTTTGGCTGCTTCCTTTAACATTGCCACATCAGCCCATAACTTTGGAATCTTATGATTGGAGTTAAAATCCTCAATTGCCTTCTCATACCGCTTCAAAAACCGACTCAAGTTGTATTTTCTTTTCAAGTACCTCTTAAGATAAGCATTAGTACTCTCACTACGTTGAGTGGTTGTCATGTCTGCACAGAAATGTTCTCTTCCATATACTAAAGCCCATTTCTTTCGAATTGAAAACAATTCTTTCAACCACTTATTTTCTTCAAGATTGAACTCCTTTAACAATTCATCCCAAGCAAAGAGAAATTCTTCTTCAGTTTCAGGACCATATATGACATTCTTGAACTTTTTCTTAAAGCTAGGAGAATAAGCAATGGAGAGGTTTTTAGCTGCATTTAGGTATTTATGCCACAAACAAAGGTGATGGCACGTATCTGGCATTACAGTGGCAACAGCTTTCCCTATGGCAGCATGTTGATCAGTAAGAATTGTTTTTGGCGCTTTTTCAGACATAGCTTTTAAGAATGATTGAAATAACCAGACAAAAGATTCTGTTGTTTCATCCAAAAGCAATGCAGCTCCAAAAAATACAGTTTGCCTATGATGATTTACTCCAACAAAAGGAGCAAATGGCCGACCATATTTGTTTGTTTTATAGGTTGCATCAAAACAAACAACATCACCAAAGAGAAAGTAATCTCGAACTGACCTTGCATCCACCCAAAAGAAATTTGTCATTTTATCATCTTCATCAACTTGAACACTATGGAAAAACATTGGATCTTCTAGATGTTTATTTTCCAAATACTCTAAAACAACTTGAATATCTCCATTTGTCAAATCCTTCATGCGTTTGCTACGCAAATGATTTTTGTAATCTCTTTTTGTAAAGCCAAGGTTATCATGTCCACCAACTTCCTCACATAAGCAATCATACCCTTCTGTAGGTGATATTCCTGAACCATCAAATGTTGAAATTTTTAAAGCTTGTGTGGGCTTTATAACCCTATGTGATCTAAGCAGAAATACTTCCTTTTCAGTTGCAAAAGAATGATTGTGTTCATATTCAATTTTAGTAACAAACCACATCCCATCTATGAGTTTTACCACCATTCTTGCTTTACAACCAGTTCTAGTCTTTGCTTGACTCTTTTTTCAAATTACGAGTCCTTTTATCTACTTTTCGAAATCCTTCTCTTGAACATTCAAATATTCTTTTCATTACCAAACTTTTTCTTGTTTTTCCAGATCTACCTTTACGGATGCTAAAACCTACTTTTTTGGCATATGAATTATAAAAATTGTAAGCCTGATCATCTGATACAAACTCCATACCGACTAAGGGAATCACATTTTCTAAATCTTTGCCTTCTTCTGAAATAGGTGCACCATTGATATTGTCAATCCCCATTTTCCCTTTTGTAATGTGCTCAATATTTTCTTCGATTATTACTTCTTCTTCATTACTCATCTCTGAATTGCTCTCACTACTAATATTCATAGTGCCTGTACATGATACAATGTAGTAATATTTAAGTAGATAGATTTGAAAAAACAAAATATATACTGAAAATATTTAAGTTAAATATCCTTTAACAAGAGATCGATAGTCACATAATATAAATGAGTAGCACACTAGTAAAAAACAAACTAAACAATTGTTGGATTCACCAAAGGAAATGCATATCCATAAGCTAGTGGCAAGCTTATTATTCATGTGGATCATGATGCCACCAACAACACACCTATATCAGTAAATAACTTCAAAGCAATCCAACTAACTACTGAAGCAAACTCATCCAATTTAGAAAAGACAGACTCTCCTTTGGCTGTATTGGAGAGTCAAAAACACTCAAAGTGATTCAGTCTAAATTAAATCATGGCCCCTCTCTCCCTCGTCTCACTTTCTACACTTGTAGAGCTTTCAAAATTAAGATATACAAAAGTACTATCACTACTGGGTGAAGTGAAAAAATAAATAAATAAAAGTAGCATAAAAGACATCAACATATAAACACACAATCATGATTGGATTTTAATCTAATCCTATTTTGCCCAAAGGGATTAAGGAACCAAAATAATAATGACAATGATATTCCAATTCCATAGGAGTACAATCCATACCATCTCCCTCCCCACACCACCACTAAACAAAACTTTGGGGAAAACACAAAACAATTAATAGCCAAAGACCACGGATCATAATCTTCATTAGATATAACTCCATTTTGGTTCCCATTAGATTATATTTGACCATGGAGTTGTTCATTTGTTAGCCAAACCAAGGATTTTATTTCTGCAAAGACATTCATTATATTGAAACAGAGACACCTTACCTTTCCAAATGAGCAATTGGGTGATTTTCAGCCAATAGAGAGAGGTTCAGCTGAGCATCAGGCCAGGGAAAAGGCACATCAGAAGAGAGAGTGGTCGTTTCCTTGCTGGTCAGTTCTTCATTGCTGCTTTGGTTCTCAACCATGAAAAGAGAAGATAGAGAATAAGTAGATGGAGATGAAAAGATGGATTTCAGTTCTTCACTGCTGGTTTGGTTTTCAGGCATGAAAAGACAAGGAGATGGAGACGAAAATATGGATTTTTCGTTGCTACTTCGGTTCTTAGCCAAAGAAGACTGAGAAGATGTAGATGGAGATGAAAACACGATTCTGTCAATGGTGGTTTGATTTTCAGCCATGAAGAGAGAAGGAGATGGAGACGGAGACTGGAAGATAGGTTTTTTCCAGGTGCTTCGGTTCTCAGCCATGAGAAGAGAGAAGAGAGAAGAGAGAAGAGAGAAGAGAGACAGAGAAGTAGTCGATGGAAGAAGAAGTTGAAACGGAGAAGAAGAAGTTGAAACAGGTAGTCGGAAGTAGTCGATGGAGAGAAAAATATGGCTTCGTTCACTGGGTTTGGTTTTCAGGCATGAGAGATGAAGAGAGAAGGAGAGACGGAGAAGAAGAAGTTGAAACGAAAATTACTTTTAGCGGGAAACGAAATAAACAATTGTGAAGTTTTAAAATCGTAGAAGACGGAACGGAAATGGAGTCGAAAACGTAAATTTTTTTTTTTTTTCATAAACACGTGTCGAGCAGGGAGGCGTCCGGGGAGCACAAAGTGCTCCCCATCGGGGTCGCTGATCCGGATTCCTCATGAAGGGGGTGGTTGGGATTAAGGTAGCTTGAATGCACAAGTTGGCTATTTTCATAATAGGGACACTTTTGGATTGATCCAACATGTGTTTTTGTAAGTGAGAATCCTTAGCTCAAATGGTAGAGCACCTAGAAAGTTTCTAGGGTATGATGATTCGATTCCATCAGGATTCATGTTATTAATTTTGTTTTTGACAAATAATAAAAACCATTTTTCTATAAATAGATGGAGCCTTTGGTGACATTTCCTTTGGTTTTGATGTTCTTAAATGGTATTTGTATTTAGCATAGTTTTCTTTTGGTTTTATTAAAAAAAAAAAAAAAAAATGCTCATTTTGTATACTTTGTACATACCATACAAGATTCTGTGCCAAGATGAGCCAGAGAAACGTGCCCATCTGTGTTCAACCATACAATATTTTATTACAGATTCTGTGCCAAATTTGCCCACTTCAGCACAAAAGCATAAAAAATGGATTCTGTGCTGAAGTGGGAATTGTGGCCGAATGGTCCATCAACCCCTCAATCCCGCGTTACGTGGGGATTTTTATTTGCGCGCTAACGGCCCAGAATTTCATAGAACTTAAAAATAAAGATCCAACGGTTAGCATTAAGAATGCGGGGGCATCAATATAAATTCGATTTTATCTTTTTACCATCAAGGGTTTTCTAGTTTAGAAATTTACAAAATCAAACCCTATTCCTTTCTCTCCATCTGCCCGGACTGCCTCACCGTCGATAACCCTGATTTTTACCTCCGTCTTTTGACAAGCAAATCAGATACACAATCGAATGCGAACGGATCACACTACAATCGCTTGCAAGCAAAACATAAATCGAAAACCTCAAGCGTAGATTAAAAGTTACTGGATATAGACCTAGCAAGAGCACAATATGCTTGCATGTTGGGGCCATCTAAACTCTCTACGACCAGCTTCAAAGCTTCTCCTTCTTGATCACCCATGTATGAGAAGGTCTCAGGGAAGAAAACCATTTTGGCGCCTGCAGCAGCTGCATCCTTAGGGAGGATAAGAAACCAGGGAAACCCATAAATCAAAACACAATTCCATTGATGAATTAGGTTCTTTTTGTAAACTTGAAAAGGGGGAAAATATGAAGCTGAAATTTTACCTTGACGAGATGAGCACAAGTGTTGAAATTGGCAGAGGTCATCTAGGCATCTGCAACTCTCACCGTGTTGGTCATGGAGGAGGAGTAGTAGTTGTGCTGCGAACGGAACTGAATCGAATGGGAACGAACAACTCTATTGGTGATTTTTGGAGTCAGAACAGGCTGGACAACTCCCATGAATGTCAACTTCATCAAACGCCGCACCGTCTGATCTATTGGTGATTCCGCCCAAATCTATTTCTGATATGAAAACCATGATGCCAAAACCTAATCTCTGGCTTTGTATGATGCAAAGAAGACCGAAGAGTTTCCATCGTGGTCGTGACTAAGAGGTTACAGATCTCTGATTCGCTTGTCAAGAGCTTGAATAAACGGAGGTAAAAATAGGATAATCGACTGTGAAACAGTCCGGCAGGCGGCAGATAGAGAGAAAGGAATAGGGTTTGATTTTGTAAATTTCTAAAGTAGAAAACCCTTGAAAGAAAATAAAGATAAAATTACATTTACATTGATTCCCCCACATTCTTAATCCTAGCCGTTGGATCTTTCCTTTTAAGTTTTGTAAAATCTGGGCCGTTAGCGGCAGCCAACGGCGGCTGCCGCAAATAAAAATCCGTACGTAGGGGTAGGGCTAATAAGGGCTGGGGTGGGCGAAATTTAGCTGGGCAGGAGCAGCCCGCTATTGCAGCTGCGATGAGCCTTCCAAGTGAACGAGAAGCTCACGGGATCCCAAGACTCGCCTGGGTTTTATTTTCTTTGGTTGGAAATGGCCGTTAGGTTGATGAAGGACTCGATCGATCAGGAATAAATGGAGTCAAATAAGACCCAAATCTTGTTAATCGAATCCTTGTTAAATCGACAAGGTTGATTGCAAGACAAAAGACGTCGAAAGAGGGATCGCTCTACGTTACTTTTCGAAATCACGGAAAACTTTTTCCCATTCGAATGGAAGATTACAGTACTGGTATCAAGGAAAATGCAGTGTCTGAGGTGTAGAAGTCTCTTTGGGACTCTTCCTACTTCTCGGTGGCTGCTGTTCGCTCGAGGTTCTTGCAGTAAATTGTTCGTGGGTGGTATGAATCTCTCACTCTCTCTGCATGCGAGCAGTCATACCATAATTTTCTTCAGTCCATTTTAATCCAATAATAACTAGGTGAAATATATATATGCAGTTTGATCTGGAATTAGGGGTATAAATCGTTATTTAAGTTTCTTATGGTCCTAATGCCTTCTTTGCGTACTTGTGTTTTTGCAAATCGGGTACCAAGAAATGATACTCCTAAAATCATTGTGCTATGTAAGCTCCTGTGTTTTCAGATAGAGAAACATGACATGATTGTGGACTCTACTTATTTGGATTGAGGCGAGTTTAGTTGAATTTGCTTGAATTGCCTGACAGCCTTTAGATCCAAATTTACTGGATTTTGTGGCTAAGACATCTAGTTAACAAGTCAACCTGGCATTAGCCAAGTGAATCTTCACCGTTTCCACCACCTATATGCATAGAGTTAATTGGAATAAAGATGGGTCCACCATTGTTTAGGCATGGATATGCATAAGTTTCAATGACTTTGTTTGAAAATAATGAACATGGAATTTTCCAATTACTAACAACTAAATTGGTAAATCTTGCAGAACACAAACTGTAGAACATAATGTAACTCTTGGTCAGAGAAAAGCCTAACGAAACACAGCCCTGAGCCAGCCATTTTTTCTCAAGCCCAGACCAATTTGTGGGGATGATTTTCTTAGTTTTATGCCCAACTGTATCTTCCCTTTAGTCCTTGTGTAGTACCCTGATTTGTTTGTGGTCAAAGTTGTTTTCTGTTGATTGTTTACTCGATTACATGGAAGACTGAAGGTAGATGTAGACATGTAGTACTTCAATTTATTTGTGGTGACATTTCTCTCTGATTTTTTAGATTATTCTACCCTTTTACCGCTCTTGGCCAGAAACTTAGGGCGCGTTTGATAACGTTCTTAAAAAACGTTTTTGGCGTTCTTTTGTTCTTTGGAAACGGAAGAACGGGTTAGAGGCGTTTGATAAAATGGTTCGTTCTTCTGTTCTTTAAGAACGAACCGGTCAAAAAAGTGTTCTAAAGAATGCTTTTTGCAGAATATCAAAAAGATGTTTTTACCAAAGAACATAAACAAAAGTGAGAAAATTGGTTCAAATTGAAGCTTTAAAACGAGTTTATCAAACAACTTTATTTTTCAACCCAAAAAAGAAAAAAGAAAAAAAAAACAGCAACTTATTCTATTATTAGTGCTCTGAAAATATTTTCAGAACGGATTTATCAAACGCCGTTTTCAAGGTCTTTTAGCACAGAAACATTAAAAAACGGTTTTGCATAAGAACTGGTTTCTCAGAACAAAAACGTTACCAATCGCATACTTAGTTTTGGTTTACGTTCTACAGGTCAGAAAAGCCTTTCTTCTTAGGGCCTTTATTATTTGTAGAGAGATTATTCCTTTAGGAATGCACCACTTCCCTTTCTGACTACAGCTTTTTGACTAAAGGTTTTAAAGGAGCTGACTTCCCTTTTGATATAATCTCTAGGAATGCACAATTCATCAGGTCTCACTGGAATTACCCGATAGAGTTTCATCTGGTTGAAATTGATATGCTCAAGTTTCTGAATTCCTTTATCACTTTTAGTTCAGGATTCGACATTGATTTCTTGGTTTTTGTAGGAATAGAATTTAATCTAAGTTGAACTGGGATATCTTTTTCTGCATCACCAGACTTTCTGGAGCTGAAAATTCAGCATAAATGATTAAAACCTACCAGATCATGCCCTCATCACCAGAAGCATGATTGAGTCAGCTGCCCTTTCATTTTAGAGCTCGAACTATTAGGGAAGGGCAGTGCCACTGTATGCATCGACTCCCCTGTAAATGCAGGCCAAGATCCTATAGTCCTTGCACATGGAACTCATGTGGGAGAAGAAATGTTGGGGAACTCTTCCACTGCATTTCCCTGCAGTAAGAAGCTTGATTTTCCTGCTCTAATGCCATGTCCACTACTATTCAAAAGATAAAAAGCTTGAACTGTTATGAAATAACATCATCAATGTATACATCAATGGATTGATCTTTTGACACCTAATTGTTTTTTCTTTTCTTTTTCGGTTGGAGTTGCCCAATAAAGTCAGTACGGTTTGACACGTGCAGACTGATACTTGAGAAAAAAATATGCTTTAGTTTATAAGAACTCATTAAATCCTTTTGATGGGTGGACTGACCAGAAGTAATAGAGAATATTCCTTCAAAGTAGGATTTGAAGCTGAAGCAAATCAGTAGAAACGAATAGGAGGCTATTGACAAGAAGGGTGGTAGAAAAAGTTATAGAGCAGGTTAGAGAGAAGAAAGGAGAACCAGAATTGTGGGTAGGGGAAGAGATGAAAGAGGAGGAGGAGGAGAAAGATCTCTTATGAGATTGACAGAGAATTCAATCTTTTACTTGCAAGTTGTGGAGAGACTTTCCTTCTCAGTTCTCACAGGTCTGGGTCTGTATTTTCATCTTTAGATAATTTTGAGTTGGAGGCAGGGAAATTTATGGAGCAGGTTAGAGGGCAAAAGGGAAAATCATATTGCGGGATGAACAAGAGAGGAAAGAGAAGAAGGAAGAGAAACAGAGCAAGAAGGAAAATCAGATTGCAGGATGAAGGAGAGATTGAGAGAGAAGATCTCAATTCATTATTTTATTTCCAAGTTGTGGAGAGACTTGTTCATAGAAAATATAATTAAAATATCGGGTTGAATTTTATCTTTCTCATACTTCCGTGATTTCTTGGATCTTGTCTAGCTTAAGAGGGGTCCTTTTGTATTTTTTTTTATTGCTTAACTTATTTCAACCAAGGAGCTTCCCTGATTTCTTTTAACCTTGAATCCTTGCTTATGCATGCATTATTTTTCTCCTAAATATGGTTAAATATTTCAAGCTCCATACATTTTAAAGGAGCTTAAAACTTAAGAGAGTTCATCATTTGGCTTCTTCTTAAGAGCACCGAAGAGCCACCCAAAGCCAACGCATTAGTTTGGTGCTCTCTATTAACTGCTCAAATCTTGTGCTTAATGAGTTTTTGGTGCCTTCTTAGTACTAGGCTAAAACTCAGCCACATCTCCTGCCTGAACGATCTTCTCCCGTTGTCCTTCCGGCATGCCATCTCTTTATCTCGAATCCCTGGTGATGGTCAGACTCTATCTTATGGTCTTGGCCTTGGCTGCTGAAACAATTGAAGACATCCTTTTAGTGGTGCCATCTTTCTTAAGTAAAATACGAGAACTCTAGGAACTATTCTGTCACTAGGAATTTCAACTTTCTGGCAAGTAATTTTGTTCCTTCTATTTGCTGTGTTTCAGTTGTTACACTAGCTTTTCTGACCCTTAAATTTAATCGCGCATTGAATTGACAAAGTTCAAGAGACAATTGTCACTGCAGTTCAAATTAGTTAAGAATTCACTAAATACTGCCAGACAGATTTGTTGGTCATTACTCTCACAATAGCATGTCACCGCATTTCCTCTGCTTGTTTTTATGATGTTATTCTGTTTGAAGTGTTCCCCCCTCTTCGCTTCTTTTATTGCAGGTCTTTCTTATGATACCAATGAAATTGTCCTAAAGGAAGCATTTGGACAATATGGTGAAATCATTGAAGGTATTCCAGTAGGAACAAGGCAGTCTCTAATCTAATTTTCTTGTGGATGCTACAGCCACTAAAGCTGTGACATACAAATTATTAAAGAAAAACATTGCTTTTCTGTTTTTTGGTTGAAACTGGCAGTTAAAGTTATATGTCATCATAAAAGTGGGAAATCAAAAGGGTATGGATTTGTGCGTTTTGCAGCAGAAAGTGCAGCTAGTATTGCTCTACAAAAAATGGATGGCCAGGTAAACCTGTAAATATTCAAGCATATTGTAATAATAAATATGTTAGCCACTCCTTTTATTGAATGTTGGGTTCTATCATGTGTTTCAGTTATTGGATGACAGAAACATTCGTGTTCATTTTGCGCACAAGGGATGATGAGCATAATCTTTGGCACTTGTTTGAATCAAGTTGTAGAATGTGAGCCTCTGGTGCTTTTGATCTATATTTTGCAAGAGGTTTCCATCAATATGGAACTGCATTTCTCCAAAGATGAAGTGTTTTCTATAGCTAACCCATTGATATCCAATCTTTGTCTCTAGGTATCTAAGATTTCAAGTTCTACTATCAATTGAAACAGGTACGTGCCTTTCAGATCTGCCCCATGTGTCTTGGTCATTGATGATATTTGAAGAAGCAAAAAGCCTTCCCCTGTGGAAGAAATCATACCACTATTATAGAAACATGAACTCAAGAGAATTGGCTACATTCTATTTCCTTAAAAATCTTTAATCATTCGATTTGCATAGAATAATAAATAATGCCCAAAATTTAGTTTTATTTCATATAACAACAATAATAATAATAATCAATATTAATTGCAACGCCATTTTCAATAATACATAGTTTATAACCATTTTCTTTCTTCTATGTTAATTAATTTTTGTGATGTCTAAACTTTTTTTTCATTTCTTATCATTGTGTTTAATTTAACAAGTTAGTTATTTTCTCCCCTCCTCTCAATTATAGGAGATAAGTTACTTGCACAATACTATGGAAGAGAAAAAATAAATATCTATTTTTTAACCAAAATTAGATATAAATAAAGATTAAAAAGTCCTCTTATTAGAATAACCGAATAGCATAACAATTCTAATACAATTGTATTCCCGAATTGCAAATTTAACATTATTCAACTAATTCTAATATAATAATACTTCAAAATTATAGTTTATAATAAAAAATAACATGTCGAGAACCACCTAATATGTACATTGCAATGTATGAAATTTTGTAATTGAAGGATTTGAATAATCATTCAACTCATTAAAAATAAGTAGTCTAATCTAGTTCATATTGTCATTAAATTTGAAATAACAATTTACTTGATATTTTTTTCTTACAAGTTAGTAGTATTTCAATATCCTCCAGTATATCAAACTTATTCTTCAAAAGAAAAAGATGAATTGAAAATCATCGTGTTAAATTTTAACTAATTGCATAGAATGATCAAAGACAATAACTTCAAACATTTTGATTATCCATGTGATTTTGATATCTATTATCCTCAATCATGCATAATGTATTTTTATTCCCAAAAAAAATAAAAAATCATGCATAGTGTATTTCTAAAAAAGAGGAAAATTTCATAAACATCCCAAGATACATACACTCCAAAAATATGTCAAATTGATAGAGACACCCCAAAATGTCTCTTAAATTCTCACAATGGTACATTCTTTAGCAAATTCTGTTAAGTGATGGTTAGATAATTTTGTAATTCCTATATTACCCTTAATCTTTTGTGACTTTACAATGTTGCTCCTAAAAAATTGAATCCTAAATTTCATCTAATTTCTTCCTCGATGAATTCCTTCTTCCTTAATTCACTATTTTATATCATAAGAAATAAAATAATACAACTAAGGGTATATTCATTATTTCCTTTCACTAATTAATGTTTCTAACGGAAAAGGGGTTGATTGCCAATTTGGCATAGTTTTGGTGTGTCTATGGTTTTTGCCATCTTGGGATCTCCCTAAAGTTTTTCTCAAGAAAATCATACATAATGTATGAACACAGTAGTTCTAATCACCGGGGGAAAAAATGAAGTACTCTTAAAATGCCTCACACGATTGGCATTTTTATAATTATCACGATTTTTAAGAATTTCTTTGTGTTCACTTTATTTCACTTATATTCACTACTTCACATTATCGTTCACAATATTATTTGTTTTTAACAACGCCACAACCTTATAACTAATGGTCGCCTACGAGTATGACTTGGGATGGATTTATATGGTTGTGAGCTGGCCCAACCTAATTTTGACAAGTTTTACAAAATGTCCGAACTCTATAGATAGAGTATTATGAGATTTGATTAGTAATTTTGTACATTAATCTGAAAACTAATTAATTACTTTTGTTTTTTGGTAAAAATTAAAAAAAAATTTTTTGGGTGTGAATAAAAATTAATTATCATGCCACTCTATATATGAGATATATTACTCCCCTACTCAGTTTAATATTTTTTCTACACCCTCATATATGGTTGCATGTGAAAATTCACTAGTATGTTGAAAAGTAGAAGGAATTGAAATGGAGGGTTTTCTTCTGAAGAAAGATGCATACTTTTTGTTAACTGTTGTATCATGTATGGTGTTTTGCCAGATGGAAGGATGGCACAGTTCAAGTCTCACAAACCAGTAGCCAAACTGTCAGCACCCTTTGGTTGTTTGCTTGTCTACATCAGCACCATGACACCCAGTGTTTGAGACAGAATCATGTTATGGATGAGTCTTGTCTTCTGCAATGGTAGCTTCGGTTTGGACTAGTGCTCTGTCCAAACTACAGTTGGAACTTCCAAGACTTTTCTCATTCTTCTGATGAATGTTTTGGGAATGGTGAGAAATCCGCTTCATTCATTTTTGGTAAACAATTCCACTTCACTTAAAAGTGGATAATTTGTAATCACAGATTTCAATAGTTTTTGGTATTCAGAAAACAGTTATCATGGTAGTTTTCTGATGAGTAACTACTAGCTACCATGATAATTCAGGAGGGCGAGGATGTGTGCTTTGGGATCCTATCTGAAGCTTTGTTGCAGCCCAAGCCAAGCACTGCCGAGGTTCATCAGCAACATCAATGGAAATTGAGGCTATTCGTGATTGAGTCATCCTTGCTTGGTCATTATAAGTTACAAAGCTTGTGGTCTTCTCTGACTGTTTACTGGTGGTGAATGCTTTAAAGGATCAGCCACACTCCCTAGATTGGGTCTGTAATAGCTTTAATTAAAGAGACTCAGTCCCTGTGTTCATGTTTTGTTTTCCTAGATTTCAGGTTTATTAGCAGGTCTCAAAACTCTATGGTAGATTACTTAGCTGCTCGTGGAGCTAAAAGTTTTCTTTTGAACAGATGCTGGTGGCATGTACCACCTTTAGCCCGCGGCCCATTTGGCCCCTGGAAACAAACAGGTCCGGGGCCCCCCCGTTTTCCTCCTTCCTTTCCTTCTCGGGCTTTGGGTCCCGGTTTGGCCCGGTTTGGCTTTTGCCTCCCGTCGTGCTCCTGTGTCTGCTTGTTCGGCCTGGGCCCCACAGGTTCATTCTTCTTTTCCCTTTCCTACATGATATATTGTCCTATTCTTAAACCTCTTACTTAAGGCCAAATCATATAAAAGCTTGACTGCTCTCACACTTTACATGCAGGGGTGAGTTAACCCACCAGGAGTTTCTGTTTTGGAGAACACTAGAGAATAGTGTTTATTGTTTATTGTTCTTGAAAGTAGAAACATTTATTTAGGCTTTTGATAAAAACTTGTCTTTGAAAACATAGGACCCTGTTGATAACTCATCCGGTACTTAAGTGCCTCTGCTTCGGATTTTTATTTGTCAGCTGCTGCCGCCGACGCTCCAGATTTGGCCACACATTCAAAAAAAAATCCAACGGTGAGGGTTCAATCGGCGGTGTTAAATATGTAAATATCAAAATTTTCTTTTACATTAAAGGAGTTATCATTTTACAAATTTACAAAATCACTCCCTAACTCTACCCGATTCAATCCTAAATTTTCCAAACCCTCTAGCCTCTGCTCTACCTCTTCGTCCCAGTCGGCGAAACGGTCAGGGACCCATTGCCGAAGATGATGACCGAGTTTTCGAAACACAAAAGAAAGAGGAAGGTACCGTCCGGCAAATGATTGTCGGCCGCCGCAAATTTAGTGTCATTCGGAATCGGAGGATAAAGGGCATTTCTCTCCTCTCATCTTCTCTCTTCCCTCATCCTCCTTTGTTCTTCTCTTTCTCTCCAGGCTTGCTCCATCATTAGCCTCTCTCTCAAGATTTTCCATAGACTTCTTCCACTCTTGCTCTAACAACCTCCCCTCTTGAGCCCTCTTCTCCTTTGTCTCCCTCCATTGCATCTCCTAGTTTCGTTTTGTGCACAATTTTGTTTTTGGGTTTCTTCTATATGGGTACCCCTGCCAATATAATGGAAAGGCTGATTGTGTAGTTTGATTTAGAGTTTAGGGTTTTTATTTCTACTCTTGAGTGGTTGTTTTAGATGCTGAATGACCAGTTGTGATGGTTTTTCTTTATTTCTTTCTTTTGCAATCGAAATTACAGATGATTTTGCCGACCGGGACATTTAGCTGGAGCTATTTTGACTAAGGAACTGGAGAATTCCTCTTTTTCCTTTATCGCTGAAATTGACGATGATGGTTGGACGAAGAGGTGGAGCGGAGGGTTTGTAAAATCTGAAATCGGGTAGAGTTAGGGAGTGATTTTGTAAATTATTTTAAAATGATAAATCCTTTAATGTAAAAGTAAATTTTGATATTTACATATTTAACCCTGCCGATTAGGGGTGTCAATGGTGCGGTTGAAAACCCCACTCAAACCGCCATTTAGATTCGTTTTTTGTTTTAATGCATGGGTTGACTAACGGTTTGGCCTAATGGTTTGGATTCGGTTTAGCTAACGGTTTAGACTAAATTAAAAATCAATATTGAAATAAATTTTTATTTTTTCCTCAACTTCAAATCCTAGTTTCTCACACACAAATCTACAAAATTTAGAGGATGTTTCTCCAAGTAAATTTGAAATTTGATGGCATTAATTTGATCCAAATTTTCACTTCTACGCTTCGAGAAATTTTATAAAGTACTTTTAGATTTTTCTATCATGTGTATACCAACCTCACAATTTTCACCTAATTTAATTGAATTTGTAAGAGTTAAGAGTTACAATTAAAAATTCAATGAAATTGAATTTGTAAGAGTTAAGAGTTATCAATTAAAACTTCAATGAAATTGAATTTGTAAGAGTTAAGAGTTATCAATTAAAACTTTTAAATTTTAAAATAATAAAACTAAATGAAATTTGAAAATAAAAAGTTAAGATTAGAAAAAGTTAATTAGACTTTTAAATTTTAAAATAACTAAATGATTTGAATTAAAAGTTAAAACTTAAACTTAAGTTAAATATGTTAAATTAACTTACTATTAAACTGGTTTGTTTTCATGGATCATTTTACATTTAAACAATACAAATTTTTTTTTTTTACATTTAATAGTTTAATTTTATTTATGTAAAAGACTAACGGATTGGGGAACTACATACAGAGTCTATTCTTAGGACCCTACCTAATTCGGCCCATGAGCGGTTGGGCCGGCTGCTATACTTTGCATGTTTTTCAAAAAATAGTTGGAGAACTGAGATTGGGGAATGCAACCTCATCGTTGGATTGTTGTTTAATTGCGTTGGTCAACTCCATAAGCGTTGGTAGCAGTCAAGGTGCCGCAAATAAAAATCCCTCTACTTCGAGAAACACGAGAAGCAATTTTGAGTGTTTTTTAAAGCAAAAACATCTATGTAAAAATTTGATAAGCATTTTTCTTCAAATAAATTTGAAAATTGTAATAAACTTTATAAAATTTGTCATTGCTATGTTTTAGAGAGCCAATTTCTATAAAGTACCCATTTTAATTGATTCGCTTAAGCTTAACTTGCATCTAATTTTTATTTTGAGAAATTCAAAAAAAAAAAAAAAATTGCTGAGAAACATTTTCGATGCAACAATAGACTGGTAATGTTAGCATGGACTTGACTTTTGTTTTGGGAAATAGATGCAACAACAAATAGTTGTTACATCAAAATTGTTTATTAAAGTAGAAACTTTCATAAACTTTAATCTATGCTTTAAAATCACTTGAAACAAAATAGTTTTATCAAATGGTTTTCAGCCCATTTTTTAGTGGATTGTAAGTAATTGCATTTCATTTTACAAAACCCTCAACCATGATTTTCTTCTAGATGAATACAAAAGATTAAGATAAAACTTAATATATGGTTGATTTAGCCTTGAAAGTAGACAAATTTCAATGCAAATGCAATTCCTTCTATTCCATGGCAACAAATTTCCACATCGTGAATCCATTAGCTCTAATTTTTTTGGTCAAGCATTGACTCTAATTAGATGATTAGCCTGCATGATTAAGAAAAAAAACAATTAAATTGTGGACGTAGATATACACAAGAGATAAATCATGAAATTCAATGCAATGACTACCATGGATTCTACAGGTAGTTTTGGAGAAAAAAAAAAAAAAGGGGAAAAAATGATTTTCTATTTACCTAATGGTTTGAGTCATCCACATTAGTTATCTTTGTGATTAAAATCAGTGAACGACCATGGAAGCCGCATAGAAAATGGAGGACATTGGAAGAAAACAAAATTCCCATTAGATTTACATGTTGGAATTGCTTGAATTATGTAACCAGTGACAATTATTGTATTTTTCGTCCTTATCAAATGGATTTTATTATATGTTAGGTTTCTCTCTGGTCCACCTGGATGAGCTAGATATTGTAAAACATACTAATAGTTGACGGCGATTTGCATTTCAGATGCCATTTAAAATGATACATATATACAAAGCATAGTGAACATAAGGTTGCAATCTTTAACATTGGGCGAATGTCATGACAAGGGGCATTTTGAAACTGACAATCAAGAACTTACCCGCCACTTGGAAGACTGTCTCCATCCTGACCCCCCGGAAGTCAGACCGATTTTGGATGATATCATATACCTTAGAACCAAATTCATTGAATGTGTAATTCATCATATTTATAGGGAAAGTAACTCTGTGCTGATTCCCTAGTTAGGAGGGCTCTATCTCTCTTGAGCGAGATAGCTTGGCCCACTTCTACTCCTTGGCTACAGGACCTTGTCAATTTAGATGTCTCGGTTGTAGCTCGTGCATGTCTTTCTAAATGAAGTTGTTGTTTACCAAAAACAAAGAAAAAACTTGCAACCTTTAACTGATATTTTCTCGTAAATTTAAATCTTCGAATTATTTGAATTATGTAATCAATTATATTTATTATGCTTTCATCTTTATTAAAGGGACTTTATTACGACTACTTTATTCTTTGGCAAATCTTGATGATCTAGAGATTATTAAGTACAAATTGTACAATAATGGTCGACGATCTCCATTTCAAGTGCTATTTAAATAATATGTATGTTAATTTTTTTTTGGTAGAAATGAGCCTATATTTGAGCGTGTCCTATGCATGGCATTGACATTACATAAATCTTGAGACCACGGATTTAAAACAAGGCATAAAGTACGATACGCTACAGATTTAACCTTGCAAACAAGAGATTCAGCAACAATACTACACACGACATAGATGTATAAATTATCCTCACACGATATGGAAAGAAAAATTTCATTTTAAACCACTCCATTCAAGCCTCAGCCTAGCTTTTTATTTGACTACAAAAAAAAAAAACCCTAACTTTTTATTTGATTATCCAAAAGGGCAAAAAGAAAAACCCTAGCTTTTTATTTAATGAGACACCACCTCAATCCCAGCTGTTCAAAAGACACTCTAATTTCCAACTCAGAGGAGCATCTGAAAGGGGCTGATTTTCTTTTTTACATTTTTTTATTTAATGGTACTAGTGGAATATACTATTAAATTTACATTTATACCCTAATTGAATAACAAATATTGTCATATCTAACAAGGCTAATAATATAATTTGACATGTAAGTATGTAACCATGTAAGCTAGTTTTTTTTTTTTTTTTTTTTTTGCCAAATGTAAGCTAGTTTTAAAGAGTTGTGAAGCGAAGTGGCAGATGATTGTGTTTAATAATGGGGGCCACAGTAGGCTCTCCACATAGCCAATTTCTTTTTTTCGGTGTAAAGGTTTTGCGCTCAAATCGCCTCATGAGACGTTGCGCCGGAAAATTTTCCTTCGCAGCAAAGTGTTCTCTTTTCTAGTTCGGGTTTCGTCCCTGCTTCTCTCTCTCTCCACTTCTCCCTAGTTCCAAGGTGGTCTTCTCCAACGTTATTTTGCAGAAGCGACATGAGGAGCGAGACTTAATATTCGCCGAAGCTTAAGGTCCCTGCAAATCTAAAAGTATTCCGGTAAGGACCGCAATTTCATTTACTTTCTCTCTTCTATCCCACTCCAATGTCTCATTTTCTCCCTTTTACGCAAGGTTCGAATTTCATAGGACATAGGAATCTAGGGTTTTGGAGATGTGGTTGTTTGCAGCTTGAACCAAGATTGAGATTCCCAATTCCCCCCTTTTTTGAAACTCAAAACCAATCAATTACAAACCTTAACCATTTATCTGGGTTTTTGTCGCTCCATTCGGCGTCTTCACACCCCAAATCAGCTTCTTCTTTTTTACTGAAAAGAAGAACTTTTCTTTTTGACGCTTACGGTTAGACATGTGGTATAGGTACTGGTTTCTTTAGACCTCGTGTTCTCTGTGAATAGTACTAATAGGAAGTCAATCGTGTCGTTAAGCAATGAGTCTCTTATCGTTTCCACATTTGAGTTATCAAAATGTTGAATCTTGGAACAGTTGAACACTTCGTTAGAACACTGTCTTCGGACGGTGTTGACTTTGCCGGTGTATTTACCTGAGAATTGAAATTATAGAGTTGGTGAGGTGAGTCAGGAAGTTAGATTAAACCTCTTCTTGTGTTTTCTGTTCTCTATTTCTTGTGTTATTGGTGTGTGTGTATTTGATCTTTGCTGGGTTTCTCGTTTTGATAGTTAATTGAGCTTTAGTCAATATTGAAGGCATTGTTGTTCAGACCTACGCATCTGCATACAGTAGCAAGATTTTTGAAACATCTATCTTGTCTGCATTTAGTGGGATAGGGATTATCCAGAGCCAAATTAAAGAAACCTTGTTTCACGTTGAACCCAACATTTCAATTTTGGTATGTGCCGATGGTTTTATGTAATCAAATTATTATTTTTCACTTGCTGTATTATAAAATAGTATATCAAAACGTTAACCTAATCCAATGAAATATCTTTGTACATAGAGTAATTTTTTTTCTTCTTTCATCCATCCCAACGTTTTTCACTCTACAGGTCCAAATGCTTAGTCCAATGACATTTTCAGCATAGATCTTGCAGCCCAAGAAGCCAGAAAAATGGCAGAACTAGGCCAAAAAACGGTCGATTTCTCGACTGTAGTGCGTCGAGTGGCAGAGGATTCCTTCCTCATGCTGAAGGATTTGGTGGAAACTTCGAAATCAACTGAGCAGTCGGACTCTGAAAAGAAGATCAGTCTCCTCAAATATATACTGAAAACGCGGCAGCGGATGCTTCGGCTCAATGTTCTTGCCAAATGGTGCCAGCAGGTCAGTTTGATAATGTGGTTCTTCTCTCCCTTTTTGAGCTTATGTGATTGTGGATCTGTCTTCTTTTTGGGTGATTCTTCTGAGATGCTCTAGTTTGAGTTGAAATTAGAACACTAATAATGGAAAAGGTACTAGTTGTGCTCATAGATTATCTAGTTGTTGATTGTGGTTTGCCAATGTTGTTATGGATAGGTATTCTGTGGTTTTAATGTTTGCTGAAATAAATTGCATGGGCAGACTTCTTGTCATTTGGCTAGCATGTGAGTTGTAGGTTTAGCTGTTTGCTTGGGGCATCATCTGAGGTCTGGATTTTTTTTTCCTGAAAAAAGTAGGATAATGAGGTGATTGCTAATAACTTCTAATTGGTTCTACTGAAGGAATTTCTATACCGAGCAAGATTTTGTGGTGTTGATGAATCATTCATAATTTCCCCTTTCATTGCCTAAAATTTAAGACATAATAAATAAAGTAGGTCAAACAAAGCTAGGGTAAATAATTCAGTTAACTCAGAGTCTCAAACTCAACTGCTCTTACCTGAAGGGCATTGTAGTGTGGTTTCATTCATTCCCATAATCTTCCTTAGACCTGTGTGAGAAATAAGAAGCTACCTTTTAGCTGACAAGCTTAGGTGATCAATTCATTATCTTATATCTGTAGGATTTATTGCCCGTCTATTGTCATTTAAGTAGTTCCTGTTGATATCTGGTGGTTATTGATATTGTCCATGATGATTTTATATTGTATACAAGGCATCAAACATAACGAAAATAACATTGGCTCTTAGTAGTAATCAACTACATAAAAGATAATTATTAGGAAAAAACAACACTGCCCCACAGCACAATATGTCCTTTACATGGCCGTCTTAAGTAATGCCATCTTGATCCATGTGAAGAGCTTCTTTGGTAGCTTTTAACTGACTGGTTGTAGGTTCAAATCCTACTTGGGGATTTTTGGTTCATTTTGAATTAAATGAATTCAAGCCAATTTTCGATTTGTAGTACTCTTTTGGAGTAATTTCAATTTAAGTTTTTGCTTCATCTCAACTCTATGTCTCTCCATCAATTGTACTTTCACCCTTAACTATTACAATTGGTTATCTTATCCTATGTGGGAACAGGGTATCTGAAACTTCTTTTCTGTTAAGTTTAAGAGGTTTAAAACTGGATTGGGATAGAAATTTGGTAATGCGAAACAAACCAGTCACTGCATCACCATTACCTATTACAGTAGGTTAGTGTAAATGATGTAGGAAGCGGGTATCTGAAACTTCTTTTTTGTCAAGACTAAGAAGATAAAATTGGATCAGAAAAGTTCACTAATGCGAAATAAACAAGTCACTGCATGGATTAGGACTCTTGCTTCCAGGAGAACTTATGATAGAAATCCCAAATGGTTGACTTGTAGGCCTAACTAATCAGAATTATGAAAGGGTAAAACTGAGTTTTACAAGATGCAGCAGAGCTGTATTCTGATTCTGATACCGTTCTTCTTTCAAATGCAGACCAAGTAGGGTCAAGAAAATATGTAACTAATTGGAAAATTGACAAACATTCATCAGAAATCAAGGTTATACAACTGTGCATACTTGGAAGGATATGAGTTGATTTTCAAAGCAAGGCAGAGATTACGAGCCCTGCATAGGAATACATAGATTGAATTGAGTAGTAGTAGAAACTTATGAGTACTTCAGATTGTTGAAGAAGCCACCAGAGTTCATCTATCTCTCTGTGTGAGTCTTCCATCCAATCATCAAGCGAAACTTGAGTCACTTAGTGGAGCGGAACTGACTAAGGCAGCGTGAGTGGAATTGGGTTTCAGAATGAGATCTCACTTTGGATTGGAAGAGAGGAAGAATTCAAATCCGTCAAAACAAGGTATTACAATTGTGCATACTTGGAAGAACATGAAACCAAGCGTTAAAACAGAGCAGAGATCAAGAGCTTCGTTGGGCAAGAAGATCGACAAAAAAAAATTGAGAATTTGAGATAGCTGGAAACTGCATCATGACCTACTCTTTGATTAGGGTTTTATAAATTGGATTGGTATTCATCAGTTTGACTTGGAATTGATCAATGTAGATCCCAAATTACCCTGATTCTTCACTCATTGAGTCCAAACTGATGCAATCATACCGAAAGAGAATATTTATGGTCGATTCTACCAAGAGCAGTTTCACTGCCCATGTTATGGCTCATCTCGTGCTTAGTCACTCTTGGGAATTGGATAGGAGAGCACCAAGTCTTTGCTAAAAGAATTCGACCCTTATCTTAACAAAAATTTGAGATATACGATACTAACCTTTTGGTTGGATTGGACAGGGACTTCTGTAAAGATCTTTCCACTTATTCTTCATACTATGGTCGATTTCTTGGCATGGGGCGCTCTGAAGAAGAACAAAAAACTGGCGTCATGGTGGTGCTGGATCAATCCAGATCGATTTTGTTCGGTTTCCATATGAATCTAGCCAATTCTATGATGATATAGATTGGAATTAGTGAAGAATTTCGAGTTTTTAAGCTTTGATCTGAATATGGTTTCACCAAACAATTGCTGATACAAATGTTTACAATAAGAAGAAAGAAGAACAATAGAAATAGATATTCATATTTCATACCATCAATCCATATGGTGTACATGCTCACAACTGGTTATGATAACCTACTAACTAGTTTTCTCTTTCTTTGGTAAGTTGGAAATAAGAACTTCTATTGAATCAAAACACGGTAGAGTACAAATGCATTACCTGATAGCCCTGATATATTCATGCACCCTGAATGTGTTTGAAACTGCAAAAACAAAGAAATGGAACAAAACTCTCCAAAACCCGACTAGTATGCACAAAAGGAATTAATTACCAGCTCAAACTAAAGTTTCCTATGCTCATCATGTTGGAAGGTGAAGAAATTATTGCTCAGAAAGTATTATTTCATTCATAGGCCCCATTGAGGTATTTATAGTTACAACTTACAATCGGAGTAAATCCCACTTTAAGTAGGAAAAGAAATACCAAAAACAAGTAGATAAACTAATTTTAGACTTATTAGGAAACCAATCCAACACCAAATAAAAAACCAATATAGAAAATATAAAATAATAAAATATAACTAAATTGGGGGATTTAAAGGGGAATACTATTCTAATTAGGAAACCTCAGTCATGCTTCCAACACATCACTATATGAATATGTTGTCTTGAAGGTAGTCTCAGTCTCCTCTCTTGAATTTAGAAGAAATTGATCTAAATAAGCTAGTCACCAGCTCATATTTGAAGACTCTTGATTATGCTAGAAGCTCTACGGAGGAGTCACTTGGTTGCCTTTTCTCCCAGAATTTGTTGCTTATGCATTTTTTTCCTGTCTCCACATGTTGGACATCTGGTCTGCTCCTGAGATATGGAGCTGGGCTTTGTATCTGGTTCTGATGTGGGGCTGGATTGGGTCTAAATATGGACACCATAGTTTTGCCTTCCTCAATTCATTGTATGCATGTACAGATCAAGGGCATAGATGTCTCCCTTCCCCCATTGAAAGGTAGGGAGACATATCATTTTGGACACATCCTCCTTCCCCTATCAGAAAGAGGCAAAAGAAAATAGTTTGTGCATGCAGCAATGGACAACATGTTCCCAATAGTTCCTCTATCATATTGTTTGTGTATATCGTAAGCAACAGTTTGCAGTGGTATATGCCAGGGTTACTTCCATAATCTGAAGGGAATTCTATGCTTCTATAGAAGAAACACCACCTTCTGAGGTTCCAATACATATTGGGAAGGATATATAGGTCCCTTGTCCTTTATAAGCCTGGTCCAATGTGCCCCCTCAAAATCATCATAGGCAAGCAGATAATACATAAGTATCAGTCACTAGGTAACTATTATCTGAGCAACAGAGAATGATAAAATACTTTCCAGAGACATATGATGAGATATTTTAACCAAAATTTTGACATGCATCTGATGTAAGAGGTGACATGTTTTTGAACAGTATTCTGTTGCTTCTTCCTTAGTTAAAGTCAGGAGACTTAAATGTTTAGTCTTGGTGCATTGTTGGCTTGACTTTTTCAGGTTCCATTGGTTCAGTACTGTCAGCAGCTTGCATCTACACTTTCAAGCCATGATACGTGCTTCACCCAAGCTGCAGATTCCCTGTTTTTCATGCACGAGGGGCTGCAGCAAGCACGTGCTCCTACTTATGATGTTCCATCTGCTATAGAAGTTCTACTGTCTGGAACTTATCAGCGTTTACCAAAATGTGTTGAAGATGTGGGAATGCAGAGCTCCCTTACTGAGGATCAGCGAAAGCCAGCTTTGAAAAAGTTAGAGACACTATTGCGATCTAAATTGCTTGAAGTTCAGATTCCTAAAGAAATTTCTGAAATCAAAGTTTCAGATGGTACAGCACTTCTGCATGTCAATGGTGAATTTAAGGTCCTTCTTACTCTTGGTTATCGTGGACATTTATCACTCTGGAGAATATTACACTTGGAACTTCTTGTGGGTGAGAGAAAGGGGCTTGTGAAGTTAGAGGAATTGCGGAGACATGCTCTTGGAGATGATCTAGAACGTAGAATGGCTGCAGCTGACAACCCATTCATGATTTTGTACTCAATCCTCCACGAGCTGTGTGTGGCACTTATTATGGATACCATCATAAGGCAAGTGCTAGCACTTCGTCAAGGAAGGTGGAAAGATGCAATACGTTTTGAGCTCATATCTGATGGCAGCACAGGACAAGGAGGTAATGTTGGTTCTGTGCAGATGGGTCAAGATGGGGAACCTGATTTGGCCAGTCTAAAAACTCCTGGAGTGAAAATCATTTACTGGTTAGATTTTGACAAAAATACTGGAGGATCTGATTCAGTGTCGTGCCCGTTCATTAAAATTGAACCTGGACAAGATATGCAGATAAAGTGTTTTCATAGTACATTTGTTATAGATCCTCATACTGACAAGGAGGCAGAGTTTTCTCTTGATCTAAGTTGTATTGATGTTGAGAACTTGCTTCTAAGGGCTATTTCCTGCCACAGATACACACGCCTTCTTGAAGTCCATAGAGAACTGAGCAAAAATGGTCACATTTGTCAGGATGCAGATGATGTTCTTCTTCAGTCCTATGCTGATGAATCTGAGACTGACTCCAAAAAGGTAAATCAAAGAAATAAGTGATCCTTTATTTCTTGCATTTTTATGATAACATCCAATCTTGTGGATGCTTGACTATGGATCCACTTATGTTATAGTCCTTCCCTCATATCTGTTTATCCTGAAAATGAGATCAGTCCAATGAGATTGGTATTAATCACCAATCTGTTTATTCTGGACCCTTTACCATACATTCCACTGGATTTCCACTAAATTTGTTGTTGTTGTCTCAAATATTTATGGTCATGAACTCAATCATCCTCTATGTGTTGATTACTGTTGTCTTAATGATTCTTCTGTCTGCAGAAAGATAGGAAGTTCAGTAAAAAGGACTGCGGAGGGGATGAAGTATTGCGTGTGCGGGCTTATGGATCATCATATATAACACTTGGAATAAACATCAGGTTTGGCTGCTCTCCCGTTGAAGTTTTTGCTTTTACCTGTCTAATCAATTTTCTCTCATTATTATGTTGTTTAGAATTGGATAGAAGTCTTTAACTTTATTTATAGTATTTGATATGCTTTGTCCGCTGATTTATGTGGTATCAGAATTATAAAAGAGGATGTCTCAGAAGAGCTGAAATAGAACGTTCTTGACTCATATTAATTATATTGGGTTAGGATAAGCTATGTTTCAATTATTTAGCTACTGCTTCACTGAATTATATGCCCCAACATGTTGACACTGATATGATTGGTCATTAGGTGCAGTAATACCTGATGTAGTTCTAGATAAGGGTTTGAAGATGGGTATGCCACATTGGTGTAAGGGAATCTAATAGTGAAGGTTTGATGATGTTCTGCTTGTAGGATAAATGTAGCCTTCAATTGGGAGTCTAAACAGTGCAGCAATCTGCTAAGATCTTCAATGAACCATGCCAAAACCAGAAAATTTCGAACTAGGCTGTCAAGGATTATTTTGGGAGTTGTAGTGATCTGATGGACTTGTGGCTTTAGAATAGTGATTATAAAGTAAGATTTAGGCCTGATTTAACTTCTGAGTGATCTGGGCAAGTCCTAAATTTTAGGAGCTTGTTGGGTCCTACTCCTATTAGGACTCTAGGGTCAAAGCGGCTAGAGGAGGTATAGTTTGGAGGGGATGTTGTTAACCTTGGGGGAGGGGTTCCACCATCAGAGACTCTATCAGGCTTGAAAAGCACATGAGACTTGGAGTTGCAAATTTCGGATGCAAGGTCCTTCAATGTAGTTTTGATGGCTGTTCTAAGGAAATATTTGCAAGTTTAGTGGAGGAGAAATACTAGACTTCTGTGGGTTTTCTTCTTCTTCTCTTATTAATTTTTTATTTATTTAAACAACAGAATAGAAAAGAAAAGAGAAGGATGGATGCGAATAAGGTTTGACTTGGTTTTCTGGGGATGGACTCTTGAAGGAGAAAGGGTGGATCTTCTTGTTTGAAGGCTTGGATTTTACATGCCAAGGTTCTTCTTCCACCTTGGATTTTAAGCACCTAGAATGCGAGGGCTGAATTTCAGGCAACAGTTTCTTCAAATAGTCTTGGACTTCAAACACCAATACTCTTCTACGGTGGGAGATAGTTTCGATTAAAACTGAATTTGAAAATATTAACCTTATTCCTTTGCAATATGGGTTTAAGTAAAAGAGTTTATCAGCCTCGCAGAAGCAGTCCTCTGGGGACTTTGAAAATAAAAAGGAAAGTGCACTTATGTGGGCTGTATAGAAGTCCCAAACAATCATCAAAGCAAAACCCTAACGTTTAGCTGACAACTTTACTAAACTTAGTAAACTAAAAGTTCAACTTGAACTAAAATTCCCATTGACTTTCAAACCGCTAGTTGACTTTGAACAGCAACTATTAACTGAACGAGGACTTAATTAACATCTTAAACCTAAGAACACTGAATTTTAGAAAAATCACAACTCTTCCATTTGTGGAGAGTGTGGGAGCCCTAATTACATACACAAAATTAAAAGGCTCAAGTAACCCTAACTTAAACTCAAGCTAGTATTAGTGATTTGTCTATTTTAATACTCATTATCAATAAGCCTACAGGAGTACCATTTCACCTTAAAAGTAAAGGCTTAAGAGCCATGACTTATGTAACCCCTCAGTGCTGGACCTGCATCAAGGATATTGCTGAAATTGAAGCAGCAGCAAACTAAGGTTTAGCTTCCTGGACTGGTAAATCAGTTTATGCATGCTACCAAGAGTAGGTACTTGGATGCTGTATTCTCAAATACTTGGAAGTCCTCTCTAGGGAAAGGACAATTGTGTGCTAGATACTTGGGCTGAATCCAACTCAGATAGGAATTCTATCCGGCTATTACACATCTTTAGTGTAGGTAGTAATTTGGTCATGTGGAGAAGCATAAATCAGCCCACTATAGCTATCAGTTCTGAGACTGATTTAGGACATTGCCAGATGGAGTTTGTGAACTGATATGGTTCAGATGGTTGGTTCTGGAGTTGGGGTTGATTCCGAAGAAACCACTGTACTCAATTGTAACAACAAAGCTGCCATAAGTATAGCCCACAACATTGTGCAACATGAGTCACATGACAAAACAAAACATATTGAGGTACATGGGAACTTCATTAAAGAAAGGATCTATTCTTGCCTAATATCATGGTTGTCAAGGCGGCAAGGCGATCAAAGCGGTTGGGGCTCAGCCTAGGCGTTTAGGTGACAAACGGTACATTGGCGGCAATAAGGCGACCAAAGCAGTTGGGTCAAAAATTTTCAATACAACTACATTTAAACTGATAAGTTTCTAAACTGGCTTGGATAATGCTTGTTATTGTTGTTGCTACTTGGGTGCAAGCACTTTCTATTGTGTAAATAATATAATTCCCTCAAAGATCTTAACCATTATAAATCAATGAAATCGCAGTATGCTTGCTTGAGATCTGAGAGAGTTCTTAGTTTCAAATAGCTAAGAGACCCAAGGCTTAGATGGCCTAGCCCCTCCTATCTTTACCTCCCCTCCTTCCTGTTTCTTATTTTTTTTTCATTCCATTTGGTGTTTCATGTGCTGCTGCAACTTATAATTGATCCTACTGTTGCATGGTTGGTATTTTAACTTTCAACTTCTTATACATTTTTAACTGGCTTCCTGATGCAATTAAAATCGTCTAAATAGTAGAAATAATATTTGGTTTGGGTTATACATGTGTGGGGCCTTTAATCCAGTTTTTTTATTTGTAATTGGGTTACTTTAATGGTTCTTTAATATGGGTATAGGCTACATATTCAGGATTAGTGAGTTATTTATTCTGTATAGGATGGATTTTCGGGAAGATCTGTCCAGTTTTAATGATTAGTTTAATTTCCTAGTCAGTTTTGGTTACCTTCGTTGGTATAAGAGTTGGTGACGCCTTTCCTTTTATTGTCTTAAGTCTGTTTTTGAATTTTTCATATAAATATGCAAGGGAGAGAAGCATGATGGTGCATATATTTTGATTAATGAGAAGCTTTTTCTGCTCTTCTCTTCCCTGTGTGAAGAAATCCCTTGTGTCGGTCAAGAACCCTGTGTATGATCAAGGTTAGGATTAGTTGTTTGATCCGGTCAAACCACCTTATGATCTGGAATTTTCTCTTCCGAACTTTTTCACTGAGAAAAGATCTTGTTTATTGTAGTGTTTTGATATCTCAGAAACAGTATTACATTATGTCTCATGTATAAGCATATACCTTAGAAAACGATGAAACAACCTTTTACATGCTATCACTACTAATCATGGATATCATTGGGTAAACTAGATAAACCTGTTTTTGTCATTGGCTAAAAGAAGGTTGACTAGACCTGGAATCCATTGTGCACAGTTTTTTTTTTTTTTTTTTTTTTGGGGGGGGGGGGGGTTGTGCTGAGGTATACTTTTGTGATGCTCGTTTTCATATTCTATTTTTGATGTCTTACTTCTTCTGGAATTGTAGGAATGGGCGTTTTCTTCTCCAAGCTTCCAGAAATATTCTCATGCCATCTGCCGTGTCAGATTGTGAAGAAGCTCTAAATCAGGGTAGCATGGGTGTGGCAGAAGTATTTATTGACTTGAGAAGCAAAAGTGTTTTACACCTATATGCATCGATTGGCAGGTTTTTAGGCCTCAAGGTACGTCTTTCTCTACGTATTTGCCCTTTTGCCAATGATACCTGCTTTTTGCTCTCTGTGAGTTGCTTGTAGGCTCATCAATTGATTTTTTTCTAAAAGAGATCACTTAGTTGGAATTTATGATCCAGCATGTACTTGTATGATTTTATTCAATTAATATTTAGCTCCTCTTTCTCCTTCGCTCCCCCCCGCCCCCACCCAAAAGAAATAAAAGAAAGAAAAAGAAGTGTGCCATAGCTAGGTTTATACACCTATAGTCAAATGCTCCTGTTGAAGTGATATCCTATATGATTTTTCAAAGCATTTGATGTTTTACATATGGAAGTCTGCTGAGCATGGTTCAAAATTTCAGTTTAGACTCGTCCATCGCATGTCAGGTTTTACTCAAAAAGTTGCTGGTCTTGATCAGTTTCTACCCAAATTTGGTTGGCCCAAAAATCTTTCACTTTGGTCTGAACCAACACCTGGATAATATCTTAGGGGGATTCCCATGCTTTAAAGTATATGGTTGCCTCTTGCATCTAATGCATAAATAATAAGTGGAAATTTTGATTTTTGCAGGTGTACGAACAAGGTTTAGCAGCAGTTAAGATACCCAAGAACATCTTGAGTGGGTCAGGTTTATTGCTGATGGGGTTCCCACAGTGTGGCAGCTCTTATTTTCTACTGTTGCAACTTGACAAGGACTTCAAACCGCTTTTTAAACTGCTCGAGACCCAACCAGATCAATCTGGAAGATCCCATACTGGTGACTCTAATCATGTCATACGTTTCAATAACATTGACGTCGGCCAGCTGCAAATACTAGAGGATGAAATGAACTTAAGTCTTCTTGATCGGGACCAACTACTTTCTTCACTGCCTAACATTGTCAACTCCAATCAGTCATCTGAGCATGGCCTTCTTTCTGAGTTTGGTCTAGATGTTTCTACACGGTTTGCTGGATGTCCTCAGTCTAGTTTTTCATCCGTGGTTGATGAAGTGTTTGAGCTTGAGAAAGGGACATCAATAACTTCTTATCCTGTTCATACTCACCATTCTTTGTCATTTAATTCATCTCCTGCTTCTAATTTTAGCTCTGTTCCAATATATAATCAGGGCATAAAACCTGGAATCTCCTCTCCTAAGTGGGAGGGAAGTTTGCAACTCCCTCATATCAATAATGTTTCAAAATCTTCTGTTGGTGTTGGCCCCCATATCAGTAGTTCTATATATCCTTCAAACAATTTGAAGGGTGTAATCCAATCAAGTAGTCCAGTAAGAAGCCCATCTATTAGAAAACTGACATCTTCAAAATCTGAGCAAGATTTGACTTCTCTTGGATCTCCATATTCAGTGGAACCTGGCCCTTGTTCTCCGATGGATGAAGGTCAGGTGAGGCTTCTGAATGACTCTTCGAAGGAGGCAGCTTTGGGCAGCCGTTCATCACGAACACTATCTATGTTAGGGCCAATAGGTTCTCAAGCATCTGCCATCATGAAGCTAAATGGGGTTAGAAGCTCACCTAACCTTGTTGCATCTTCTAGAGCTGCTAGGTTGAGCTCGTGGAATACCAGCCCCGTATGTAAGATGTCTGCTCTGAAATTTTACATTTTATTCTACTAGGTTTTCTGCATTTGTGATGCTGACTAATTTTGATTGATGTTATTTTTGAAGGCAATGCACCAGAATCTGGGATTTCTCACAACACAATTCTTGATGTCCCACCTAAAAATGAGAAAAACCAAAGAAAGCGTTCAGTTTCAGATATATTGAAGTTCATTCCTTCACTTCAAGGGTTAGATGACACTTCACAATTTAGTAAGAGGAGGAAAATCTCAGAATCAGATTCTAGAAATCCTCCTGCATCACAAGCACTTAATTCATCAGAATTGATGAGTAAACCCGAGGGATTTACATATGGGAATCTTTTAGCTGAAGCAAATAAAGGGAGCGCACCTTCCAACATATATGTAACAACTCTTCTTCATGTGGTGAGGCATTGCTCTCTCTGTATCAAGCATGCTCGACTTACCAGTCAGATGGATGCTCTTGACATTCCATATGTTGAAGAAGTGGGCATGCGAACACCATCCTCAAATTTGTGGTTCAGGCTACCTTTTGCCAGAGAAGATTCATGGCAACACATTTGCTTGCGACTAGGGAGACCTGGTAGCTTGTATTGGGATGTCAAGATAAATGATCAACACTTCAGGGAATTATGGGAACTTCAGAAGGGAAGTACAAATACAGCATGGGGTTCTGGTGTTCGAATTGCCAATACGTCTGATATAGATTCCCATATACGCTATGATCCAGAAGGTGTTATCCTTGGTTATAGGTCTGTTGAGGATGATAGCATCAAAAAATTAGTTGCTGATTTGCAGAGACTTTCAAATGCTCGTTTGTTTGCTCTTGGAATGCGGAGACTGCTTGGAGTAAGAGCAGATGATAAACCGGAAGAAATCAGTGCAAACTCCGACAACATAACATCTGCTGTGGCCAAAGGTGCTCCTGAGGTTGCTGATAAGATATCAGAACAAATGAGGAGGCAATTTAGAATAGAAGCTGTTGGTCTTATGAGTTTGTGGTTCAGTTTTGTTTCTGGGGTCGTGGCTCGCTTTGTTGTTGAATGGGAATCAGGGAAAGATGGTTGCACAATGCATGTTTCTCCAGAACAGCTTTGGCCACATACAAAGGTATGTCCCCCCATACAAAGAACAGGACACAGACATGCATAGACACACAAAAGGAATTTTATATTTAAGTACTTTGAAACCTCCCCCCCCCCCCCCCCCCAACAAAAAAAAAAAAAAAAAAAAAAAAAAAAAAAAAAAAAAAGAACCCCAACCCAAAAAAGAAAAGAAAAAAGAAGCAAGCTTCAGATATTGACTGCTCATATTTGTACTCTTGATTGTATATTTGCTGGTTCCATTGTATTGTTACTCACCTGAACTTCAAAGGAACTATAAGGGTTGAGGGTGTCAATTGAGCCTTCTGGATATGAGCATGTCCGGCAACTGATCTATTGATTGGAACTGTGAACTGAAAAACCCTCTTTTGTTTTTCTTTGTCGTGTTTTCTAAGCCTCTTGAGTTGGGCGAAAGCAATAATGGACATGTGACACATGTCTTATCATTGTGCAATGTAACATATCCCTTTGTTGTATTTCCCAAAATGTTTTAAGTTGGGTAAAAAAGGATTTTCAAGATAATTGGAAGGTTTACCCCCTGAATGAAATTGGAAGCATTTATAAAAACATGTAGTGGCTTACTTGGCTGGTCAGGTTTTCAAATTTCTACTTTCTGGAAAGATATCTCTTTCACGAAAATTAACAAAATGGCATAATGATGGGACATTTTGAAGACCCTTTCTAGCACCCCCCCACTTCGGTAAAAGAACAGCTGGGAATGAGACAAGTGGCAATCAAAACGTTATAGCTTATTTTTTCGCTCCTTTGATCCCAATAAGAAAATCCATAGATAGCCTATATGTAATGTACTATGCTATAGTTTTGCTTTTTGGCCCCATGATAAATAAGTTAACAGCCTTTCTGTTAAAAACTTTATGTAGTAGTGATTTTGTCTGTTTGTTGATGCCTGAAATATGTAGTTAACTGATGTGTTGTCCTCTGTTGCCTTCTTATCTGTCCAAAGTCCATAATTGAAATTATGTAATGCAATTTATGTTGCCAGATATGTTCTGTAGCCCAAAACTTTTCGGCATCCAGACACTGTAGTTGCTTTTAACACAATTCTTTTCCCGTCAAGATTGTAGTTGGAGTTGATTTTCTTTTTCCTGATTCAGTGATATTTTATGTGATTATTCCATCAACAGATTTTCTTCAACTGCTTAGCACTTATAGCATCATTATGAAGCATTTTCCCTTTGTTTTGTACAGTTTCTGGAAGATTTCATTAATGGAGCTGAGGTGGCATCCCTTTTGGACTGCATTCGCTTGACTGCAGGACCATTATTTTCTCTTGCAGCTGCAACTCGACCTGCACGGGCTGGTCCTGCATCTGGTGCGCCTGGTGTTACTGCTGCACCCGCTGCTATCTCAAGGCAGAATGGTTTCATGCCTTCTCAAGGAGTGATGCCAAGCAGTTCATCTTCCAATATTACGCAAGGTGCATCTGCTCATGTTGGGAATTCGGTTGCAAGTACTGTTGTAGGTCCTCTTGGAAGTCACAACCTTCATGCGACTACCATGTTAGCTGTTGCTGGGAGAGGTGGACCTGGAATTGTTCCTAGCTCACTTTTGCCTATTGATGTCTCCGTTGTACTCCGTGGTCCTTACTGGATACGCATTATTTACCGTAAACACTTCGCAGTTGACATGCGCTGTTTTGCTGGAGATCAGGTCTGGCTACAGCCAGCAACTCCACCAAAGGGTGGGCCAGAGATTGGGGGTTCTTTGCCATGTCCTCAGTTTCGGCCTTTTATCATGGAGCATGTAGCTCAGGAATTGAATGGATTAGAGCCTAATTTCTCTGCTACCCAACAAACGGTTGGAATCACAAGCTCAAGCAATCCAAATCAAAGTTCAGGTTCACAGCTTTCAGCAGCTAATGGAAACCGGGTTAATATCACAGGTACCAGTGCAATATCTAGATCGACTCCAATGGCAGGTAACCAGGCAGCTGGAATAACCCGTGTAGGAAATGCACTTTTGGCTTCCCAAAATTTTGCTTCTGTTGGCTCAGGATTACCTATACGTAGATCACCTGGCACTAGTTTACCTATTCATATGAGGGGAGAATTCAACACAGCTTTCATTGGGCTTGGGGATGATGGAGGATATGGTGGTGGTTGGGTTCCCCTTGTTGCTCTTAAAAAGGTTTTAAGAGGCATTCTCAAGTACCTTGGAGTACTGTGGCTCTTTGCACAGTTACCTGCTCTTTTGAAGGAGATCCTGGGGTCAATTCTAAAAGAAAATGAAGGGTCACTTTTAAATTTGGATCAGGAACAGCCAGCCTTGCGCTTCTTTGTGGGGTAAGATCTATATCTTCTTTTTTGTTTTGTTATTAGATTATGGTGTATGCTGGATTTCCTTGTTGAAATCTAGCTGACTTGGTGATGAAAAATCATTTTACTGATAACTTCCTGTAGATTGCGGTCCTCTGTAATTGGTATACCTTGCTTCAGTCATGTTATTCCTGTTGGGCTAAAATAGTAGATGTAGGGTAAAAGAAATCCGCAGTGTATATTATTGGCACTCAATTTAGCTGCATTGACGAGTCAGATTTTTCTTACGTGCTTTTTTAGTTTTTGAACTAATAAACAGGTTATTATGAATTTATGATGCTTGAGGGTTATTATGATGCTTGAGGTACAGCTCAAGTAGCCAATATTCCAGCTCCCAGGTTTCAAGTTTTGACCCTGGAGAAACCCGGAATTTCCCAAGTTCTGAATGGAACCTGGGGATTTTCTGCTCCGGAAACAAAATCTTGGCTTCAAGTAACATGGTTTTGTCCCTTTCTTGTGCTGTGCGTGTGCTGTGCTTCTTCATAGTTTTATCATTTTTTTAATAGCTCAATGAATTTGTCTTCATAGAAGTACCACCCAATTTTCGGTACTCGTGGTTTGGACAAAAATTTATCTAGGGTAGGCTGACTGCTTTCCATAGGTCCTAATATGTATGCTGACCGCATATAATTTAGCTATTGGAAATGTTAGCATGAAATTAAAACAGTTAAAACATGCCCTTGGTTAGGGAAATACAACATCACAGTCAATAACTCTGGTGATCTTTAGCTCTGTTTAGTCACTACTGAGTTATCACCTTAAACTTGAATTGAAAGAAATAAAATTTTATCACCTTAAACTTGAATTGAAAGAAATAAAATTTTGTTTCTAAGTAATTTTTATCCAGCTTGTTGATTGCTTTGATACTATTGATCATTTGTCCAACTTTCAGCAAGTTCATTGGTTTCTTCTGAAGTAATTTAATTTTTAGTGACTCCTGTTTCCTGTCTCAGATTACTTTAATCTTCAAAGTTCTTTAAATCTAGTCATTGGATTTCTCACATCTTTTGAAGGGATCCTATTTCCTATATTTGTGTTTGATTTCCAGAGCTGAGGGTGAGTTTGAACTTTTAGGTTAGTGTTAGCTTGTCTGTTTGTTGTTGTGTTTGCTTGGGGTCCTATCCGGAGGGTTTAGGGTTCTTGCTACCTGCTTCCATCAGATTGCCTTGTGGTAATAGTGGAGGTTTAATTACATTGATCATGATGGTGGGTACTGATGTCTATTCATTCATGTTTTGGAGAGTCATTTCTACTGCATTTGAGAACTGATTGTTCTTAGTCAAGCCACCTTGTGATCTTTAACCAATTGCATTTTCAGTTCTATTAGTTAGCATAAGTGCTGTTGCCTATATGTGATACTGAGGAGCTTGTGATGTAACCCCTCAATTTGAGGGCCAATTACAGGATAAATAAATTGAATTCAACAGTAAGAATTAGGGTTCATCAAACCCTGTGGTTATAGTGTAGAGGCTGTTTTGAATGATCTAGGGTTTGGGGAAAGGTAGACAGGGTTCGGCTAGAGTTTATTGAAATCTAAATCTGAGTTGTGTTAATTTAAGTTCAAATACAAGTTTCAAGGGTTTTGGGGGATCTATATGTTTGGGTTTTCTAATTCTAGGGTTTTTGGGGGGTGGCTGGGGTTAGGGTTAATGTTGAAGGTAGAGGAGGGGAAGGGGATGATGAATCCAGAAGGAAATTGGATTCAGGTGAGGGGTTTGAGAGATCTTGGTGATAGGAACTTAGGGCTGCTTGGGTTTTGGGGGAAGAAGATGAAGTGCCGAAATTTTAGGGTTTGGATGGACAAATAGGGGAAGGATGGGAGTCGAAGGCTAGGAGGAGATGGGGGAGATTGATTCCTAAAGGGGGGGGGGATGTGGAGAGGGAATTGAGAGTTAAGAAGTTTAGGATTTGGGCTGAGAGATTAGGCTGCCACAAGAAAGGGTTGGGGAATTAGGGTTGTAAGCGGAAGAGAGAGAAGGGAAAGGGTAGGGGTAGAGGTTTTCTTTTCCTTTTTCTCTTATTTTATTTTATTGTTTTATTATTATTTTTTTGAGGGTGGGGGAGGGGGGTTGTACCTGGGGAAAAAAGGTTAAAGAATCTTAGAAAATTTGAATGCTCAAAGCTGCTGCAAATTTCCTCCTTGGATGTCCTCCAAGGCTCCCTTCATTAATGTTTTATTCAATAATCAAAACTCCCTTGCTGTAAGTGTGGGGCTATATTTATAGCCTTGCATTCAAGGACTTCTACTAGGACTCAAATTGGAAACAAAACAAACTAGGAGTTCTATCTAAAAGAGACTCCTAGGTAAATAAAAGTGCAAACATAAAAGGCCTTCTAATTCACTTGGGACTCCTACTGTACTCGGACTCTCACTTATCTCATCCTCGAACGATTCAAATTACTCAACAAGAGTAGGACAAGTCTCCTAGTAAAATTTGGACAGCAACTAAAGGAATCCTTCCCTAAATAGATACTCCTAACTAGAGTAGGACTCTTTCATAACTTAACGAGGACTATTTCAAATAACAAAATAAAATTAGGACTGAAGTCAAAATGAGATTCTGATTCTAATAAGATCAAATTGGGCTGGACAGGGGTACTTAAACTGACCACAGTACTCACTGTTATGGTTTGGTTCACCCCTCAGGCCCGTAGGTGCCGGAAATGCATCCCTAGGCCCTATTTCGGCCCTGGCACTTCGTCAGCTTGATTGGAAGCAAGGTTCGAATCGGCCAACCTCCAAACTGAGATGGCCACATAATTTGACCATCTCAGTTGAAACCTGGAAATCTTCACAGGTGGTTTCGGGGGATTTAAATGTTTCATACAAATACAATAGCTGCAAAGTAAATAACCAAAAAAGAAACTTTTGCCGATTGAATACCATCGTATCTCTACCTATTCTCAGAACCTTCGGCTGTCCTTGCTACTTATGGCTATGTCCCTGTAGTAAGAGAGTAGAGAAACTGAAACTAAATTTCTGACATCATAAAAACCTACAGCAAACCAATAGAAGCTTCTTCTCCTGGCAACTATTTCTACAAGTACATTGTCCCATACCCTGTATCTACCTGGGTCTCGGGATTCTAAAAAAGAGATGGAAACAGTGAATGTAAAGAAAATGTGAGAAGGAGAAAACAAGCAACCGGAAAGGACCCTAAATTGTTAGAACCAGAAAGAAATGAACCTGATGGGATGGCAGCACTACCTTGCTTACAATCAAAAGAAAGAAGATGAAAATGATGAGGTGTCAAGAGACAGAAAGATAAGAGCCTGGACCAAGCTGTTGTCTGCAAAATACAGCAAGAAGAAAGATTTCTTGCAGCTTTACCAAGAGCGTTTCAAAGATTTAAAAAAATAATAATCTCTTACATATTGATGAAGGAAAAAGCAAATTTTCTATTTTATTTTAATACTCTTTCTGCATACAGAAAACAGCAATCTAACACAATGTTCAACATAATAATTTAATCAGGAAAAAAGGGTAATACCTTAGGATATTTCAAAAGCTGTTTGATCTAACTTTTCTTATATTATTATTATTTAATGTAATTAGTTCAAATTGTGGTTGAAACTATAGAAATTTTGGTTTGTTGCCCAGCCCAGCCAATAATATACTGTTGTTTTGGTCCAGCTCAGTCGAAACTTGGGAAGAATTTTTCGCCCCCAATTTTCGTCTCGGTTGGCTGGCTGGAAACTTAAATTTCATTAAATTTCGGTGGTTTTGACGGAAATTTGAACTGTGAATGGAAAAGCCTCGACAATTTGAAAGTCTCTCCCAAATTCAACAACAAAAGAAAGGAGTGTAATGGCAGTTATTCCTCTTTGGAATAGTATTTTATTTGTGCATTTGATATTAAATTATCACCGAATGTATGAGTTTATGCAAAAGGAGGTTTGTTTCAGATCTAGTAATTCTTCATGATAAACCAAGTGCTTCTAAGTAGAAAGAATTTGGGGTTTTAGGTCAATGCGGTGCGGAAAAAAATAAAGTAAAATTCTGAGGCTCCAACATCAAGACCTATTTGCCATTGTTTCTTATCTTTTTCCCACCTTCCCTAAATCGATCATCCCATTATTAAAATTTTTCATTCCCTAATCAATGATGTAATTTTGGCTTTGATTACACCGTTTTCTGTTGGGTAATGCTTACCCTGATGCTAGGAAACTATTTGTACACTTGCACTTCAAATGCAGACATTCCAGTCATGATTCACTCAGTTGCAGCTGGACGCACACATGAAGTCTCTCATAGTTTGAAGCATTGTTTGTTATTTGACAGGATTTCCCTTACCTTTTCCTATCTGAGGATCTGACGATATATTTCTGCAGGGGGTATGTATTCGCGGTTAGTGTCCACAGAGTACAACTTCTTCTGCAAGTCTTGAGTGTGAAACGTTTTCATCATCAGCAGCAACAGCAGCAGCAAAGCCAAGCCAATGCTCAGGAGGAACTAGCCCCTGCTGAAATATCTGAGATATGCGACTACTTCAGTCGCCGTGTTGCTTCAGAACCATATGATGCATCTCGAGTTGCATCCTTCATTACCCTTCTAACTTTACCCATTTCAGTTCTCAGGGAATTCTTGAAACTGATTGCTTGGAAAAAGGGCTTGGCACAGGCACAGGGTGGAGATATTGCCCCTGCACAGAAGCCCCGCATTGAATTGTGTCTTGAGAATCATTCTGGGTCAGCAACAGAAGCAAACAATGAGAATTCTTCAATAGCAAAAAGCAACATCCATTATGACCGACCTCATAATTCTGTTGATTTTGGGCTCACGGTGGTTCTTGATTCTGCTCACATACCCCACATAAATGCTGCTGGTGGAGCTGCTTGGTTGCCCTATTGTGTTTCCGTGCGATTGAGATATTCATTTGGAGAGAATCCTCATGTATCTTTCCAGGGAATGGAGGGGAGCCATGGAGGCCGTGCTTGCTGGTTGCAAAGGGAAGAGTGGGAGAGGTGCAAACAGATGGTGGCTCAAACAGTGGATGTGAGTGGAGGTTCGGCAGTAGATGCTACTCAGGGAAGGTTGAGAGGAGTTGCCGATGGGGTGCAAAGAGCACTTCAAATATGCCTTCAAGGGTTGAGGGATGGTAGTACAGCTAGTTCTGGTGCAGCATAACTGCTGTTCATCTCAGACAGTACCGAAGGAAATGGTGAACAACCAGTAAATATTTTTGCACATCGGCATCTCAGGAGATGAGACTGGCTTTTGGCTGCTTGCTTCGCTAAGTGTTAGGTCAAACATTGTTGATTGTGCTGATGAGCGTTGAGTAGATTGTATCATTTGCAACCACCATTGGATCAAGATTGTGTTAGTTGCCTCTTGGACCTCCACAATGGTTTTGCAGAAGTTTCATACTCGGGATATCAAGGAGGATTAAAAAATTATGGACGACCCGGAGCGTTGTTTGATGGAGGACTTTTTCTTGACCCGCTCGTCTCCTCGTTTTTTGGGTGTTCTCTCTTCAGCGGATTTAGAAGGTCAAGAGGCAGCTTGTATGATAACAACATTAGGAGGTTTCTGTTATCGGAATTCTGATTAGGGTTTAAGATTTTTGTATAGATAACACCCATTGTGTTTGTAAAAAAGAGGGGAAGAATCAACTCTGGAACGTTTGTCTGTGGGTTGTGTTTTGTCACTGGGACCCCATTGAAGAGGTTATGTAGTTAGAAGGTCTCAGAAAAAAATTAGAAAAGTAAAAGACCCCCTTCTTTCTGTAACATCCCTACATTTGGAATTTCAGATACAAAATGTGTCATAATGCCTGCTTCTTGGCGTGTGACTTCTCTAGAGTTGTATGCTTTGGGGTGTGACAACTCTTGGTGTGCCATGATTTAGCAGCTTTGGCCGTTAACTTAGAAACATGATTACGTGACATGTTTGTCTTTAGCAAAAGGTTTAATGGTCTGTGTAGATCATGGTTTCCTCATTTGAATATTAATCACATATGTTCATCATATGAGGAATGTATAATGTTGCAATTCTGATTATTGGACATGTAAAAATGTTCCGACTCTGTCCCACGTATTGGTGTGAGTCAAATTTTATGATTTTGAAATTCTGTTGCAGATCCTACCAAAATTTTTTTCTGTTGCAGATTCCTTGGCAAAGGTACCTCAGTCCACTATTTAGCAGTGTATCAATTCATGGCTCACACAATTTTGGAATGTGTGAAACTATTGTTTGTAACTGCTCTTTAATGCGGTGATCTTTTTTCTCTATAAAAAAAAGATGATACTGAAATTCTGTGATTGTATAAAGTTTAACTCAACTTTTGTTGGTTGATATGTATAAAATTTAACTCAAATTTTGTTGATATGACGAATTTTTTCCCCTGCATGTTTATAAATTGTGTAAATTAAGGACATAGTTTGAGGATCAATTCACTATAGTTTCGGGTGTATGTTTTTCTTATGCCAAATTATCTTGGCATGTCTCTATATTTTGAGGATCAACTCAGCATAGTTTTAGATGTTTATGTTTTGGTCAATCATCTTGGGGTGTCTCCCTGTACTTTGAGGATCAATTTGGTATAGTTTTGGATATTTATGTTTTTTTCTGTCAATCATCTTGGCGTGTTCCCTAATTCTGAGATCAACTCAGTATGGTTTTGGGTGTGTATGTTTTCCTTTGCCAATTATCTTTGCGCCTCTTGCTGAATTTTTTCTTAAAATAAATCATTTCTGCACCGATACCCATTTGATTTTGGTGACGGTGTCCTTATCGCCGAAACGGATACCTGTAACTTGCAATGTGACACGACCCGGTGTTTGTTGATGGATTCTCTCCTCGTGTTCAAGACTTGTGAGTAAACTAATTCCAGAGATTCAGAGCTTCAACAAGAGAAACTGAGCTACGGAGAGTTAACCTCGGTTTCATCGAAAAACCATTGGCTATGTAGTATGTACGGTCTCTCTTCTTATATATGTAATATGTTTTCCTTATTAGGTGAACTTTCTTCTGTCGACTGATTCTCTCTCTCTCTCAACACTTATTATCTGCTGATATAGAGGGAAGCCGACGCTTTCTCCTGTATTTTGCTCCAACCATTGATAGTTCGTTCCCATTGTGGTGAGGTTCGAGGAATTGATTTTGTTTTGAGAGTTGTGCTTTGGTTATTGGTGATCCATGTCTTGTTTTACTCTTTGTTGCATTTCTCACTGTTTGTTTCGTTCTTAGAATTTTCGGATGCTGTCCTCTATACCATTTCTCGAATCGTGGTCTCGACCTCTCAATAGTATAAAATGCTGCAAATTATGTTGCTGTTTTTTTAATGGATTGTCAGTTTTTTTTTTGTTTTGGTAAATAATGGATTGTCATTCATGTACTACAAATCTTACAATCCGTGCTGAATATTGCGGATTCTATCCTTGACTGCATACCAAACGCTCAAGATTTTAGCTTTAGAAGGGAAAATGGAATTGGGTAAACGATTTCTGATGCATCTGCGTATTGTTGTGGCCAATGGCCGTGGATGAAACCATGACGAGCTTGGGCTGACTTAATGTTCAGTGTGTCTCAGAATTTGGGTTTGAATGAAAATAAAAATGGAATAATGTTATGAATTCCTGATGTAGCCATAGAGCGTGCCTCTCGATTAAATCGTTAAGAGGATGGGTTAGTTGAGGATAGAAGCAGAAAACTTAGTTTTTATTGTCATTCTCCTTATCTTTATACTTCTCATCTGATATCTCTCTGCTTTAAAGAAAAGTAGTGTCTGCCTCACTTTTTGATGAGCTCCATTTGTTCATTTTCTTTGTCTGCCAGCCTTGTTGTACAGAGATCGGGCAAAGCTTTAATGGCTACTGCTTTCGGATCTGCCTCTGTCTCCTTCACCTCTGCCAGGGTTGCGGTCAAATCTTCCCTTTCCGGTGGACAAACTGGTCAGAGGATTGTGCAGTTCCGGCAATGGCCTTCTAGCACTTCATCACTGATGCAGCAACAACCTTGCTTTGCTTCGCAGTGCAGCTTAAAGAGTTCCTCTGCTTCTTCAGGTAATGCTTTTGTTCCCTCTTTTTCCTGAGTTAGTTGTGGCTTCTTTTCTTTTCCTTCTTTTGTTTTTCTGTGTTCTTTTTGTATTTCATTCTATCTTCATGGTTATTGTTGTCAACATTCTGCTCGTTGAAATTTTTTAGATCAATTGTTAGTTATTGGTCCTCCAGCCTTGTTTACCCTCTTCTTCACCCTCCTCACTCTTCTGGGGATGGCATCAACAGATTTGAGTATCAAGTATTTGGGATCAGGTAGAGAAGCAGTATTTCTTATAGTGTCGACATATTTGAAGTTGAGCACCCACTGCTGGTTGAATTCTCAGTCTAGTTGGTTTCAAGAGCTGTACGTGTATGCTTAATTAGAGCTGTTAGGTATTCAAATCTAATTTTTGTTGTTTTTGTTATGATGGGTCAAAACTTGAACTGCACTGTCCTCATCCTTTATTCACTTAGACAGTTTATGTTAAGACATTATGGCTGCCAGAAAGCTAGTTTGTATAGCTTCTGAGCATGATTCTATAACAAAAATTTGGTACCTTACTGAATACACATCATTCTGATTAATCATGTGTGGGTATTGGATTTTTTTTCTTCTTCAAATAGTTCTGTCACATCTCTTGATTGTAAGTTCCCTGCCGCAAAATTGTCAGGGGAACACGTAACTCATTGATTGTCATGTGGCCATGCAGGTGTAAGATCTCAGGTTGCGGCTGTTGAACAAGCATTGACTGAACATGTTCAGAATGTGGAAGCTCCTGTTGTTGTTGTCACTGGTGCTTCGAGAGGAATTGGTAAAGCAATTGCATTGGCCCTTGGGAAGGCCGGTTGTAAGGTTTGTGCATTTTATCTGCACCATTTTCAGAGTTATAACAATAAACAGAGTCTATCTACACTTTAAATTTTTTTCTCTACACTCAAATTTATTTTTTTCGGTGTCTGAATACTGTGAACCAGAAAGTAGTTTTTATGTTTAATTGATTAGTTTCAATAAGAAACACATCCACTATAAGCTGAAAGTATCTTTTTTACTTGGTAGTTGGTTGTATATGATCTCAGTGCTCTGTAGGATAAACATTCAGGAAACTGATGAGGATGGTGATTCTTGTAACAGTTGCTGTTGGTCTGAGTGGGTGAAGCTGTCTTTTGTGATCATGTACCTTCCCTTGAATCATAACACCTTGATTATCCATCATTTCTGGTGTTCTTGGTAATTGACAAATTTTGGTGCAATTAGGGGTGTTTTCGAGTTTTATACTAATATACTTGTTTTCCTTTTGGTTGTGAGGAGTGAAGTACATTTTTGGTTATACATGTCAACGCAGTTTGACGAAAATACCAACTAGAGATAAGGATATCTGAACCATAGTTGTCATGGTGTCTAGGCAATCCAAGGTGTTGGAGGAGGGAAACACTTCAAGGCATCGCCTAAGCAACCAAGGTTCCCTTCCGTGAAGGGTACCTGAACAGGCGACACATCAACCACAATGATATGAAATATCAAAGTGATTTGCTTTTTTGGACAAGTGTGTCTGAGATATGAAAGCATTGTTTTCTTTGGTTATGAGAATTCAGGTGTATCTTCAAATTGTTTTTCTGAGTAACCAAGGTTTTTGTGCTTTGTAGACCTATTTGGTCTTTTATTTTCATGCTCCACTTTTCATTTGAACCATTAGTTGGTGGTTTATTTTCTGGTTAACTATCTAATCTGTTCGTGATTGCGATTTCTCATGCTACTTACAGGTCCTGGTGAATTATGCAAGGTCTTCAAAGGAGGCTGAAGAAGTTTCCAAAGAGGTACATCGTCATGTGTGTTTATGTATTTTTTATTATATTTAGGGAATAAGGGAAATGCATTTTATTAAATGAAGAGGGTGGAGCTTCCCCAAAATTCACAGAACAGCGCATCAAATGATGACTGCTAAGTTTAGCTATACATAATGTATGACCATCCAAAAGCAGAAAAAATTCTTTTTGGTTCATCCATAACGGCCTTTAATTGGTTATAAACTCAGCAAACTTTGATTACTGAAAGTCCTTGGTAGTAGAGGCTAAAATTACTAACTTCTTAGTCTACGTATGATGATGCGCCGTGAACTGGGGAGAAAATCAGCCCTGTAATAGCATTCAGATTGATAGCTGGTAAATTTGGAATGAATGGCGCCTACGAGTCTGATAGATTTGAGTACTCCTTTCTTCTGTCAAGTGATCTCTGAACCATGTTTCCATGCCCCCCACCCAAAAACATTCAGTGTGGTCAAAGCTTTTAAGGTTATTGTATCTAGGACTATACAGTTGGTTGAAATGTTTAGAGGTGAGGAATAATTGAGTCATTGCACTGTTAGGGTCCACCTGTTAGCTGAGTAATATATTATGGTAAATTTGGACCTAATTGTCTTGAGCCAGTCATTTGTTTATCTATAACTTTCTCGGCTGCTGCTGCATTACAAGCCTGCCTAGTATCATCATGTGATTTATCCACCTCCCCCCCCCCCCCCAAAAAAAAAAAAAAAAAAAAAAAAAAAAAAAAAGAAAAGAAAAAGTCATATGCCATTCTTGCGCCATTAGAAACTGTCTCTGTCATGTCCTTAAAATGTGATAAGGACCTGTCATGACCTGTCATACTCTTTTTTCTTGAAGATTGAAGCATGTGGTGGCCAAGCTCTTACATTTGGGGGAGACATGTCGAAAGAAGCTGATGTGGACTCGATGATTAAAACTGTATGTTGCTCCCCTGCTCATTAAGTTACTGGATGATTCATTTGAATTTCTTATGGACCATTCTGTAATAATGCTGCGTGTTCTCCACGTCCACAGGCAGTTGATGCATGGGGAACAGTGGATGTGTTGATAAATAATGCAGGTTGTTATGAGTTCTCATTTACTTCCATTTTTCACTCTCTTCCCGCTTTACCCTTATTATTCCACAATGGTGTCAGGAATCACTCGGGATGGTTTACTGATGAGAATGAAGAAAACCCAGTGGCAAGAGGTTATTGATTTGAATCTTACTGGTGTATTTCTCTGCACACAGGTATTTATATTTGGAAGGCCTTATTATTCTCATGCTTTGGTGCTAGATTTGTGTTATCTGAATTGAATCTATCTGCTTTTGCAGGCAGCAGCCAAGGTTATGATGAAAAAGAAAAAGGTAACTTCTTGGTTGTACTGCTGTATGTTTCAGGTTTATTCTATTTCTGCCCGTACATGTGTTTGATTCAGAACTATTTTGATTGATTTCATCCAGTTTAGCAAATGGACTGATGCATTTCTTCTAGATGGAAATAAGTTGGCATTCTGGGTTTTATATTTGGGCAATATTGAAAATCAATTGCTCACCGGTGCTTTAAAGGGAGGAATAGAACCTTAGAGGTTACCCCTTACCAGAGAACCGTAAGCAATTGAGGGATTGGATGTTGGTGCCAGAAACATGTGACAGGACACTGCTCCAGCTGTATGGAGAGGCTTGCTTGTAAATTCTACAAAATGCCCCCATGTCCCTTTCACTTTCTCTCTGTCTCTCCCTCCGTCCCTCTCAACTTCTCATAGGAACATTTGAATAACATCTCCTTTCCAAATGACTGGGTCTGTTTTGTGTGCATTTGTATGGGGCTGCTCCTCTTGCGGTGCTTGCACATCCATTATTCTGCAGTATCTACTTTTTTTTTTCTTTTTGTCTCCAACTACTGACAAACTGGTTTATTGACCTCTGACAAAAAAATTGGTTTGCTAACCTTGCATTTCCAAAGACTAAATAAACTATACTAGTGTCAGCTTGAAGCCTTGAACATATCATGATGGTTGCTAACTTGCTATCAAACCTATCGTTAAAATTTTAGATATGATGTAACATGATTGAGGGAGTTCCCTATTGTGGTTCCAGTTAGTTTAGGTTTTTAGTTATTACTGTCCTAGTCTAAGTAAGTTTCCTACCAGGTTTTAGGCTCAATTTGGTAGGAGTTATAATTCCTTTTGACTTATTATAAATGTATGTCAGTCAATATGATGAACATACATTCTGTTGCCCGTTGTTCTCTCTCCCCTCCTTCCCCAATCTCTCTCTTTCTCTGCTCCTTACCAAGCACTGGTTTCAGGAACCATCCAACATTTGCCCTCCCTCTGTGGAAAAGAAATGATGAAACATAAATTTTATGTGTATGTGTCAGTCTGGCTTATCTACAGTGTGAAAATGATACGCTGTTGGTCATTTTGCTGAACTTAGAGAGTCATTTCTGGGATCACACCTCTCCTTTGTCATATTGGTTGGCATGTCAATAGATATTGGTAGGTGTCTATTAAGACCCTAATTTACCATAGGAGACTTGTAGGGAATCAAACTCATTTGCAAACATGTGGGGGCAGGATCAATTATAGGGACAGGTGGCTGAAATCCTATTTAGTAGCAGCCAATCCCATGTTCGCCTATGTGGAAAGGTAGGGGAGTGAGTGAGGATTCGCTTTAGGCTATATTTGGGTGGTGAGGGGAGAGGGAAGGGAAAGGGGATGAGTTGTGCTCGTAGGCAAGAGGTAATCTCTCACAGGTCAGGGTTGATAGAGATAGAATACTGAAGGATTTGGGAGTTCTTGTAATTGCAGTTTTATTGAGCTATTTCTAAAGCAATAATCAGAGAGTTTCCCATTGCATTCTTGTGTATACATTTCAATTCCTGTGTGTGTGTGTGTGTGTGTTTGTGAGTGAGTGAGTGAGTGAGTGAGGAAGTTGCAGGGCTGCCGTGAGCTGAAGATCAGGTGGAATCGCCATTAGAGAGGAGATGGTTGCAGGTGCTGATTCAGGGTTTGATTGGGCAAGTTGCAGGGTCCTATTAGTGTCCGTACTCCATAGGCAATAGTTTGTTTGAAAAAGCTTGAGAATTAACCTTCTAAATATTAGTGTCTTCTTGAATATTGATTGCTAGGTCTCTCTTGTTATTTTATCCTCATGCTATAACTGTGCAGGGAAGAATAATAAATATTGCTTCTGTGGTTGGTCTGGTTGGAAATGTTGGACAAGCCAATTACAGTGCTGCAAAAGCAGGAGTCATTGGCTTTACCAAGAGTGTCGCAAAGGAATATGCAAGCAGAAATGTCAATGTGTGTATTTCAACACTGTTGCCATAGCAGTAATTAGATTCACTTCTTTCTCTCTCTTCTGCATTTAGTGCTAATATATGGAAATAAGTATTGTCTATGGGATTGCCTACAGGTGAATGCTGTTGCCCCCGGTTTCATTGCTTCTGATATGACGGCCAAGCTTGGAGAAAAGACTGAGAAGATGATCTTGGAAACTATCCCCTTGAGTAAGAGTTTATTAAGGTGTCCTTCAAATAAATGTTGACCTAATTTTTTCAGGGACTTTTCACTCAAATAGTTAGCATTTTTTTTCTTTCCAAAAAAACCATTTCTCCCATAATAAAAAATATTAAAAAAAGATGCAATGAACTGTTTATCTCGATATCTTTTGTTTCAGGACGGTATGGTCAACCTGAAGAAGTGGCTGGACTGGTGGAGTTTCTAGCCCTTAACCCTGCAGCCAGTTACATTACTGGACAGGTGATGCAAGTTTATTTCATTGTTTTGTTGCTTTTGTGTCTAGTCCTATTTTGCTGGCATACAAGCTCATTGTATATTTTTGCAGGTTTTCACCATTGATGGCGGAATGGTAATGTAGGGAGCTTAAATATGTTTCCAACTTGGCAAACGTCAACTAAAGGTTTCCAGCTCTCCATGATCGTTGCCAGAGGAACATAGGAAGCACGAGAAAGTGTCGCACTGTCTTGTCTGCTGCCATATTAGTCAAAATATTGAGGTAGTCTTAGAGAATGAATTGTAGATTGAAGGATGATCCATCTTTTAACTATCCCTGTTATGAACTGTGGCTAAACTAATCCATTATAATCAATGGGATTTCATTTTTCCATGACATCTGGATCCTTTGTCTATCTAAGCGTGAGTTTTGATTTTTGCTGGAGATGTTATTTGAGGTACCTCTTTGATATTCATGTTGCCTTCCCAAAGAAGTAAAAATTTTCCAAATTACCCTAGCTATCTGAAAGCTGAAGAAAAGGAATATAGATTCTTCATTCCACCCTCGAATTCTTCTTGTCATGATCAAGAACCCACACTCAATTAAATTGGCTCAAAGTTTAATCCGGAACCGTCATAATATTCTATAAATGCGGTGGAAGAAAAATTATAAGGTGTTTTTTTTTGCAGGGAAGACTGAAGTGGGCACCTTGCAAAAAAAAAAAAAAAAATTATAAGATGGCATTTTTATTGTTCTTGGACATATTTAGTGGACCCTAGATTTTGAGTTTTTGAAATAAAAATCAAAATCTTTGAATAAGGGAAAAATTTTAATCCTATATTCGACCCATCAACAGGGTAGATTGAGTCTGGATCGGCTCCCAGTCTTGGGAGCATATACTGTTTCTCTCTCTCCCTCTTTAGCCATACAATAGCTATAGAGTCTAGATCTGAGTATTAATAATATAATTCAGAGCTAAAATCATGGCTGAGTCTCACATAAATCTCACCATTATTGTGTGATGGAGAAGAGCAATATGTGCTGCCGGAGGAGGTGATTATAGTGCAACACTGGCATGACGTGGTTGATTTCTACCAGCACTGGAAAGGATACAGAATTTGACAATCGAAGCTGTAGCTTGTGAATTGTCTTCCCCTCCCCTGTGGCAGATATAATTATAATGTTAGTTACTCCACGGCTGTTACAATGAAATGGGTTTCTTCTAAGGCACAAATCCCACATGTAATGAAGCTACCACTGAGATCTTATAGGCTACACAATTAATGTGGAGCACTGAAATATGACCCACTTAATGCAAGCATGACTTAATCTTATGTTGTATTTTGCTGTATATTAATTGCACAGCATTGAAGCACGTCCCACTTTATAGTTAATACACGCATTATTTAATCTTCTGTTGTGTTTTCTTTTGTTTTTCTGCACGTAAAAAACAAATGGGTTTCCTCTGGGTCCACTTAGAATCACACGATTTTTGGATTATACACGCATATACTATTGTTGGTGATTCATCCATTATTGTGTATTTTTGGACCAATCCTTTTATTTTTCTTTTTCTTGAACAGAGGTCGAATCTATCGTTGTTTCTGAAACATCGTTTTTCATGTAGATTTTTCATAGGCACGCACCACGCCTGCTTTTCTGCTTTTTATTTCAGCTTAGAAAGAAAGATAGGTACAGAAGAAGAGGTTGCCTTGGTGATCAGGCTTGGGAGAGTAATCAAGCGACGATGGAGAAGGTTTCATCTATGTTTCAGTCTGTCTTTGGTGCTAGTCAAGCTGAACCAGTAGCTCAAGTATCATCAATTTTTATCTATCCCGTAAAATCATGTAGAGGAATCTCTGTCTCTGAAGCACCCATCACTTCTACTGGTAAAATTAACTACCCACTTCCTTCCAGTACTACATTTTTATCATGCAATCTACTTGTATCACTATTTTCTTTAGTTTTATTTGATTCTTCAGTCTACCAATCTCTTATGTACTTATGGAGATTCCGTCCTGTTACATCAATCCATATTTTATATACAGCACTGATGCTTCCCTCTCTGTTTGTCATTATTTTCCCCCCTTTAATGTTCTAATACGAAAGTGGTTGATTTTTGGCTGAAACCCCCCACCTGACATGAATCTTCAACATAGTCAAATTCTTTGCATTAATTTTACCATGAATCTTTCATTCCTATAAATCCCTTTTCTTGGATAGGGAGCAGGTATTTGATCAGCTCCTAGCATTTCCTGGTGTTGAAGTTGCTGTAAATAATCAGTTGAACTTGAAGGATTTACTGTTCCTGATTACTTCCCCAAACCTATGTGATCTGTGCTAATTATTCCACGTCTGAAAATTACTTTAACCACCGATTTTTGTGTATTGTCTTGGGTTTTATGAGGGGGAAACTTTTATTAGATCAGAAAGATGATAGTTTTATTGGCGTGCTGTAGCAAAAATGGATGAGGGTGGAATCTCGCAGAAAGATGCAATCAGAGTTGTTGTGTATAACATGAATAGAGTTTGACATAAAGAAACCTTTTATAATCTAGATATTAGGACATGGATTAGTTTTTTAGTTGACAAATATGAGAAGAATGTTCACTAAATCTTCCTCAAAGATGAAAGAAACTCTAGCATGACAATTTTTGAGGCTTGGGTATATAAAATTTTCAGTTGACAATTATGATGACAACATTGCATAATCTATTTGAAGGGGAAACGAACCCTAGCATGAAAATTTTGAGGTAAGAATACAGTAGCTAAAGTGTTTCGCTTTCTGTTCTTGTCTATTTGCTTTGAATATGGTGTATCATATTGTTAAGCAAGAAAGCTAAAAGGGAGAAAAATGAAAGCTAACACATAATTTAGACATGAATTTTGGGTATACGATATATGTTAGGAAGGCAAAGTTACAAAAACATATATATCTTTTACGGACAGAAACTACTCATTGAAGGGTTCATGTTTGAAAAGAAAAAGGTTACCGAATATCTTTATGTACAAGACTCACAGCATTTCCAAATAAGTGTCTAGCTATTGTTGTCTCCTGGGGCCTTAGCTCTTCTTTTTGGTCTCCTAATTAGAGACCTTATTCTCCTTTTCCTGTTTTAATATATTTATTTATTCATCAAAAAAAAAAAAAAAAGTCTAGCTACAGTTGACTTTTTCCCAACTCAACAATTGTGTATATATGTGATGCGTCCAAAATCTGCTCAGCCCTTGGATCTCCACGTGATGTCCTGCAAAACGAAAGCGTCAGATGTGGCCCGACCGCTGGGGTCGGGAATCCACCTCCGAAGGCTAAGTCAGTTGATGAACTTAATCACAAACAGCTCTGCTAGAGGCACAGAGCTAATGAATGAAGAAACGGGAAAGGTGATCTAGATAGCAGAACGCTGATAGTTTAGGTCTATCAGTATGTATCTGAACCTGAGTCTCAGATAGTATTCTTTTTGATCGATTGATCCCTCCCTCACCTTGTATGGTAGTGAGGTTTATATAGAGTGTACCTTCGAAACTCCATCGTTGGATGCACTCGAGCCTTCTTCGGGTAGTCGTTGGATCTTATCAGTGAGATCCGTTGAGCAATAGACTTCTACTAGTTTGGGCTAGTAGAGGACTCCTGAGATAACCGTTAGGTTATGCGATAGTTATCCCTTTGATGATGATTATCCGCAGCCGTCAGTTTGAGTCTGCTGTCATCAGGGTGATTCCCCTAATCCATAAGTAAGATTAGGGCACGCTTGCAGCCGAATAAGCTTTCTTCTTCAGCAAGCCATCTTCCGGATCCGGTTCGCTCGGGAGCGATTCGGTTTTCTCCGTCTCGACCGGGGTCGAGGGTCGGACCAGGTATGAACCCGGTCTGATCATAAACTCTCCATATCACGAGCCCCCCAGACCAAGCGTTCGGTCGATCCCGAGGGCTTGGTTTTTAACTGGGTTCGTCGTCAGGTGATGATCTCTGCGTGCTTCATTAAATGTCATATCACATTTAATGCGGTGGTCACTTTTCCTCGAGCGTTGTGAGTGTAAGGCCACGTATCTTCGTTGCAGCTGATCTGTCGTGGCTCATGTCATCTAAGCGACGGTTTCCGAACGCCTATTTCGGATTCGTGAGTTCAAACTTTCAAAACGTCTTTCAATCTTGATCGTTGATTTTGAATCAATCTCGATCGTTCAGATTCCCGAACACTCGTGCGGGAGTTTTAAAAGCGGTTCGTTGTCTTCGTAGGTTTCATTCTTCCTGTCTGGAATTTGAACCTTTGTTGTCTGCTTCGCGCCTTCCTGCTCTCAAGCTTCCGTCTCACCGAATCAGTAAGTTTATTGGTCTTTTCTTTTTGTAGTTTATTGAAACGAGTAATGGCGGACGATAGGGCTTCTTTAGTACCCCATGCTGGTGATAGCGATGATGCTTTTGCTTCTCCCTCGCTCCCGAACGATCGGATAGTGATAACAAAACCCTAACCGTCCTCTGGCAGGAGTTCGCTGAAGTTTCTCAAAAAAGTTTTGAAAGAAAAACCGAAACTTCTCCTGTCCTTCTCGAGTCTGGATCTTCCAAGATCGTCGAGTCTTCTAGGCAGCCTCAAACCTCAGGGTCCAATGGTGGACCTGGCTCTGTTCCTTCCATTTATAATGGAGAAACCCTTCTTTCAGCTGTCCAAGATTTTGACCTTCCTTCCTCTTATCAGGTTAGGGCTCCCCACCCTGATGAGAGGGTTGATTCATCCCTTTCGGGTGAATTTTCTCTGTATATAGATGCACCTGGAAAGCGGGGTTCGCTTTCCCTTTTTTAATCCTTTATTCTCCGCAGCTTTTGAATCATCGGAACATTTGTCCCGGAATGCTCCTCCCAAATAGCTGGCGTCTCATTGTCGGCTTCTTGGGTTTGTGTTTTGAGCTTGGCATTACGCCATCTCTTTCTCTTTTTGTACATTTTCATGTTCTTTCTATCTCCCATCCTCCCGGATGGGTCTTTCTTTCCAAACGCAATAAGGCTGAACTTGATTGGAGGGGCAGCATCCTTGTCAAAGGAACTTGCCCTTCTAACCACAAAAGATGGCGCGAACGATACTTTTTCTGTCGAGCGCCTCCATCAGATCTTAACTTCCCGACCACCGAAGGAGGTTTACTTCTTCGTCCGAAAGTAACCGGGGCCTTCCCTTATCCGGAGAAGACGAGGCGGCCATCGGGAAGATCAAATCCATTCCGTGGTATCAAGAGATACATGGATATGAAGTGGAGTATAACTCCATCCTTCACACGACGGGCTTGGCTCATTGTGAGCTTCTAACCATCATCCTTTGATTTGGCTGAAGTGATATGTCTTGAATTCCGATTCTTGTCCTTCTTCTTTGCGGTGCCTCCCGGAACGAACCACGAAAGCCTGCGGGTGAAGGCCTCTAGGGCCGTTGTGACAGCCGAGCAACGATCGCCCGGGGTCTTGACCGCAGATCAAGAGGCTTCTCTTCCCTCTCCCGACCCCTCTTACGGGGGTATCGGGAATATCGGGCTGTGGCGATGCTTCGGGTAAAGGGAAGAAACCAATGGTGGAGAGGGCTAATGTCTCTTCCTCCGCCCGAACCAAGAGGAGGCATGACACAATTGGTGCTCCCTCCAATAAAAAATCCAAAGCTTCGACGGATGGTGAGGAAGTCTTCATCCCCCAAGTGGACCACTGAAGATTACCGACGGGGTTACTCGGGATCTCGAGAAAGCTGCAGAGTGGAGCTCCCTCGGTCTTGCTCCTTCGATCGCCGGGAGTTTGAAGCCCTGGATGACACCTCCCTTGTTAGTCAATCTACAAGGTACCGGTCTTCTTGCTTACTTATGTTTTCATAATTTCTTATGACTTCTTCGATATCTTCCGTCTTCCCGGGAATGCTTTGTGTTGAGCTTTTATCAACACATGGAAGCATTGAGCCGTGTCGGTCGCACCGGCTCCTTGCTGCAAACTTGTGAAGAGAAATTGGCCAAGGCCAATTGCGGAAATAGACCAGTGCCTGTGCAGCTACCGTGGAGCTGCGAGAAAAAGCATGAGGAAGAAGTGATCTCCCTCAAGGAAGCTTTTGAAGCTTCGAAAATTCGTGTCTCTCTTGCCGAGCGCGAGGCCGGGAAGCAAAAGGCAGCTGCCACGTTGTTTGGTGACAGCCTTGAAATCAAAAGTAGGGAGCTCGAAGAGCATCTGAAGTTGGCGATCCCTAGCAAGCCCGAGCATATAAAGCCGGACCTTCGGAAGGAGTGCATTCGGAAATACCCGGAACAGCGTACCTTTCTCCGAATTGCTAGGTTTCTACAACATTCAAGCCTATCGCATGGGGGCGTAACGACGTTTGGGAGCGGATCCTTGGAACGATCCACGACTTCGACATTGCTCCTTTTCGTGAGGTATGCCACCCAGAGGTCTTCGGGAAAGTTGGTATGGATCTCCCCGGATGGGCTCGGGGAGAAGATGATCCTTTTCCAGCTGACCCTCAATATGAGGCATATCCGAATGACGAGCCGGCACTTCCGGAGGAGAAATCACAAGCCGAGTCTCAAGTTGTTGTTGTAGAGAATTCAGCCGATGCCACTCTTGAGGAAGGCTCTTCTCATGGTCTGAGAAAAGTCCTCCCGACCCAGGGGTCCCTCGGGCAACAATGAAGAAAAGGCTTAGGGAGTTGCTCTTTTGTAAAGATTTACCCTCAATTTAATGAATAGACATTTCTTTTCTCATGTTGGCCTCAAAATTTCCCCGTCTCCTGCCGAAATCTTGCCTTGAATATCAAAGTATTAATGATAAAACTTATCACTTAACTTTTCATTCCTCGCCGGATAATAATCTTGTAGAAATATTGTGAAGATGCGTTTCGGGAAGATGCGTTAATCTTCCCCACTACTTCATTTATTGCAAAGTCCGCACGTTTCCCTTCTGCGAAGTTCAAACGTTTTCCTACTTTTGTATACCATTCACTGTTTCCAATGAATCGGAAATACATCCATTATTTTAATGGCAGTGCGACGATTGGAGGTTTCTCTGCATCAGGTGCTCGCTTCCACATGTTTCCATGTGGCATCCCTTCGACCGTTGATCTTGCTTTTTGCGGATTTCGAAGCGTCATTTCGATCTGGGTCGTCGGTTGTCCTTAGCCTTCAACCGTCGTCTTATACCTTAGGCTATTTAAAGCCTTCGTGGGTACTCTCCATCTATCCCGACTTCGCAAGATAGATTTGCTAAAGTGCCAAAGCAACCTTTCGTCCTTCGGCTGCTTCCGTATTCCTCGTACTCCAACGACAGCTCTATCCATTTACGAACAAGTGAGTTTTTTGATTACTCATCTCTTTCCCCACTTCCCCCCCGAGTAAACTGCACGGTAGTTATACTTGGGGTTTATTTTGTTGGTGCATCGGAAAGTTTGTAGAAAACTAGGGTTTCCCCATTGTTGTTGCTGTCGTTTATTTACGTGCGATACGGCTGTTTTTTTTTTTTTTTTGCATAGTGGCTCCCAAGATCAACCCGAACTTTATCGAGCAAAATCTCGTAAGAAAAGCGTTCCGTCGGTGGTGGTTGGGGCCGGTGCGGTGGTTTCAGCTAGTGAATCCTCCAAGCGTAAGGCGGCTGGCTGGCGGTGAATCTTCAAGTCGAATTCCTGCAGCTTCGTTGATGCCGTCCCCTGCGCCTCCTTTGCCCGAAGTGATCGCTCATCTTTCCCGGGAAGATCTTGATCACTCCGTCGCCGATGGTGCTTGCCGCCCCGCTCTCTGGCTGGGTGAGCTTTGTTGGTGCACCCCCGAAGGAGACTCTTCGGGCATCCGAGGCAACTATGTTGGCGTACGATGAAGGTGTGGTCCCAGCAGGTGCTGCTCCTATTTCTAACTCCGGTGCTTGTTTGGCATCCTCCTCCTCTCCTTCGAGTTGGAGGATTTTGCCACTAGGAAGCGCCGTCGGGTGACAAGTGATGAAGCTCGGCCTTTGCTTGGTGTAGTTCATCCTTCTCATCCTTCGCCTGAATTAGTGTCAAACGAGTTTGACGAGAGCGTTGGAATGGTGTCTTGCTGCTCGAATGACTTACGAGAGCGCAGTTCTTTCCAAACTTCCAGATGAAGTCTTTACGAAGTCACTTTGGTGATGTAAGTCTTTCTTCATTATCCTCTGATGTTGAAAAATTACTTTTCTGCTCCTCGCTAACTCGGAAGTTGTTTGCGGGAGTCTTCTTGGTAACTTCCACAACCAAGTGGAAGCGGTTACTAGACTCGATAGGTTGAGCAATGAAGTTTCTAGGCTTCGGGAAATCTCTGAAGCCAAAGATGTTGAGATTGCTCGCCTTCGGAATCTAGCTTGGGAGGTGGTGGGGAGAAAAAAATTCAATGATTGGTCGTCTTCGGTCGGACTTGGATGATGCCGGGGAGAAGATCCGGCGATTGGAGCGAAGCAGTTGGAAAGTCGGGAGCCAAAGGATGCGAAACGTTACCCGAAAGGCAAGCTGTCGTTCCTTTGCCCGAATCCCTCCCAAATGATGTTCGCGAGCTGCGTCTTCAAGTATTTACACGGTAAGCCTTTTGTTGATATGCTGAATGCTTATAACTTGCGGGCGTACCGGGATGGTGAGAACGAAGTATGGGAATCAATATTAAGGAAAGATCCTCATTTTGATACGACTCCCTACATTGTTGTTTGCCATCCTGAAGTATTTACCGACACAGGTATTCCTCCTCCCGATTGGACCAAGGATAAGATTGATCCTCCACCTTCCGATCCGGATATTATGCAATATCTGGAAGATTCTCCTGTTTATTCTCCGCTTGGAAGAAGTCAATTATGACGAGCTTGTACCGAATGCGAGTTTGGTCGAGGACCATTCTTCTCCTGGACAAGCTTGGACAAAGAGTATGAAATTGCGGAGGATTTTCTGAATATCGAAATATTTTTGTAATCCTCATTTCTTCTCTTCTTTTCCTTGACTCCCCACCAATGGTTGACTTATATGTTTGTTCTAGCAAAGTCGCGTCGATCTTGTATAACTTGTTAACGATCACTGTAATGACTTTCTTCTTTGATCGAGAGATTGTATCCAGCTCTTGTAATTGTTTTGATACTTGGCCTCTTTGGATCTTACGAAGAAATAAGAAATTACTTTATCTTGGACTTTGCTAGCCACTTGAATCGCCGTTGCATTAGGTCTTAGTTATGCAGCCGAAACAATGCCTTTACTTAAGGATTTCCGGAGAAATACAATAAGTCGAGAAGGAACTCACTCGGGTTTTAAACCGATGCCTTATACTTAAGGATTTCCGGAGAAATACAATAAGTCGAGAAGGAACTCACTCGGGTTTTAAACCGATGCCTTATACTTAAGGATTTCCGGAGAAATACAATAAGTCGAGAAGGAACTCACTCGGGTTTTAACCGTGCCTTATACTTAGGAGGTAATTCAAAAATTCAATAAGTCTCGAAGGAACTCACTCGGGTTTCAAACCGACGCCTTGCAAAAGGAACTCACTCGGATTTTCATCCGATGCCCCGACTTAAGAAAGTTCGAAAGATTTTCCATAAGCGTTGAAGTGTTGAAGGACCCACACGAATTTTCATCCGATGCCTTATAGTTGGATCTTGTTCTTGAATGTGGTGTATGATGCCCCCCAATCAAAAGATAGTTTGTTGAAAGCCAAAAATTGCATTGATTGAGTTGAAAATGATTACATCGCGAACAAAATTGAAATCATCCTCGAGGATAAAACTTTTTGAGATGCCTAGCATTCCACGAACGATCCAACTCTTTACGGGAATCGATGTTCTTCAGCACTGTAAGCTCCTGAACCGACCGGTTTCACAACCATATAAGGTCCTTCCCGGGAGGGGTCCAACTTTCTTTGGTGACGCGGGTCGGAGAGCTAGGGTGTTTCTCAACACCAGATCTCCGGCTAAGTACCGAGCGATTCTTCACTCGAGTATTATAATGAGACGCTATCCTTCTTTGATAATGTTGAGTTCGTGCTATTGCCTTTGCCCGAACTTCGTCCAACAAATCAAGACTATCAAGCAGTCCTTGTTCATTTGCTTTTTCCTCGAACTCACGATCCCGTAATGTCCCCGCCATTATCTCCCACAGGTGCCAATGCTTCGGATCCATATGCCAACCTTGAATGGAGTTTCTCCTGTAGGTGTTCGAACCGTAGTTCTATAAGCCCACGATACATTATGCGGTTCTTCGACCCAAGAAGCTTTGTCGGCTTTGAGTCTTCTCTTTATTCCTTCCGGTAGCGTTCGGTTAGTAACCTCTACCTGGCCATTGCTTTGGGGGTATGCCACTGAGGACATACGATGCTCGATCATATATGTTCCACAAAATTGCTCAAATTGTGGACAATCGAGCCGAGTACCATGGTCGGTGACAATTATCTTTGGAATCCCAAAGCGATATATGATTGATTCAAGCACAAATTTCTCCACTTTTTTCTCGGTAATTGTCGCCGGTGCTGCAGCTTCTACCCATTTTGTGAAGTAATCAATTGCTACTATCGGATATTCCCGTCACTTTGATGCCTTGGTGAATTTGCCCATGATATCAATTCCCCACATTGCAAAGGGAATGGGATTTAGAATTGAAGTCATAATTTCCGCCGGGCGCTTCGATCTTGTAGCATGAATTTGTGAGTTACTACATCGACGAACGTAGTCCATAGCAGCCTCTTGGATCTTAGGCCAATATAACCCAAGTCTTAGAATTTTGTGGGCCGGGGCTCTGCCACCCCCATGTGAGCGCCACAAATTCCTTCATTAACCTCGGCCAAAGCTGATTTTGCTCCTTCGGGGCCTATACATCTCATAAGGGGTCCAGCATAAGATCTTTTGTATAGTCTCCCATTACGAATGACAAATCTAGCTGATCGAATCTTGATCAACCTTGCCTCTCTTTGGATCCTCGGGTAACTTGTCATCCCTTAGATACTCGATTATTGGATCCATCCGACAACGTTCTCCTTCAATATAAGAAATTTCTTTCTCATGATAACTTGGAAAAGTTATCTCTTCAATGTAGACCGAAGGGTCTAGATTCTTTTCCTTGGCATTGGCTAGTCGGGATAGCTCATCTTGCACTGAATTTTCATTCCTCGAAATCTGAGATATCTTCAAATTCCGAAATTGGTTTTGAAATGCCTGCACTATCTCCCGATATTTTTGCAAGCGTGGTTCTTTAATGCCATACTCCCCCTGGACTTGGTTGACTATAAGTTGAGAGTCACTATAGATAGTAACATCTGCAATAGCTAATGCTTTTGACAACCGAAGTCCTGCTATCGAGGCCTCATATTCCGCTTCGTTATTACTTGCATCAAATGCGAATCTCAAAGCATATCGAATAATAAATCCTGCTGGACTTTTTAATAGAATTCCAGGCGCTGCTCCATCTTTATTACTCGAACCATCCACATATACCTCCCAAGTGGTTGGTATAATGGGATCCTCCATGGTGGGTTCCACTTGGTGCGATAGTTTCTACTACAAAGTCGGCTAATGCCTGAGCCTTGATTGCGGTTACGGGCTTAAAGCTCACTTGGAACTCACTTGAGCTCAACCGACCGGGATACCATCCTTCCGGACAAATCGGGTTTGTTAAGAACTTTACTAAGAGGAAAAGTTGTAAATACCTTAATTGGATGAGCCTGGAAAATATGGCCTTAGCTTCTGGCGGCCATCATGAGAGCGAGCACTGCTTCTCAATCTGCGAATATCTCGTCTCCGCATCTAGCAACACGTGGCTTACATAGTAAATCGGCCATTGTTTCTTATCTTTCTCCCGAACAAATCTTGCACTGACCGCCGAAAGGGATGTCGCTAGATATAGCTGTAATATTTCCCCCTTCTCTGGCACGGACGGGATCGGTGGTTGTCCAAGTGCTTCTTTTAATTCCTCGAAAGCTTTACGGCACTCTTCGGGTCCACTTTGCTTCCTTACTGCCCTTCGGGTCTTTAAGTGCCTTGAAGAAAGGCAAACATTTTCTCCAGGACTTGGAGATAAATCGATTTAAGGTAGCAACTCTCCTGTCAAACATTGTACATCCCCGAACGGTTTTGGGAGCCTCCATATCAATCGAGCTTGTATTTTGGCGGGATTAGCCTCAATTCCCCTCCGTGATACCATGAAACCCAAAAATTTGCCCGAGGAGACTCCAAAGGCGCATTTTTCGGGGTTTAACTTCATTTGATGTTTCCTCGATCTTGAGAAAACCTCGATCAAATCTGCAATGTGATTTGCTTTTGTAAAGCTTTTCACCGGCATATCGTCAACATATGCTTCAACATTCTTTCCTATCGGCTCTTTGAAAATCTTGTTGACGGCCCTCGATATGTTGCTCCTGCATTTTTCAGGCCAAAAGGCATGACCTTGTAATAATAGCTTTCACGATCGATCATGAAAGCCGTATACTTCTCATCCTCCTTATTCATAAGGATCCGATTATACCACTGAGTAGGCATCCATGAAACTTAAAGTTTCATATCCTGCGATCGCATCTATCAAGAGGTCAATCCGAGGCAACGGGTAGCAATCTTTTGGGCAAGCTTTGTTTAGATCCGTGTAGTCTATACACATCCTCCACTTCCCATTCGCCTTTTTCACCATCACCACGTTGGCCAACCAAGTTGGGCACTCGATTGGTTCTATGAAACCAGAATTCTTAAGTTTTTCAACTTCGCTCCGAACGGCTTCATACTTTTCAATAGAGAAATTTCTTCTTTTACGTATCCTTTGGTTTCACCTTAGGGTCTATCCGAGTTTGTGCTCTGCAATGGCCCGATCGATCCCGGCATGTCCTCGGCGGACCATGCGAATACATCTTTATTCTGTTGAAGAAATAACTTCAACTCTTCTTTAAATCCTTCCAGCTATTCGGACCCGATATAAGTAATATTTTTCTCATCCTCGGTACACGGCTGGATTTGCTCCGATTTCTCCTTTGGTTCGGGCCTTTGCATCTCTGTCTCTTCCCGATCATCTCGAACTTCTATGGGAGGGCGAGTTACCTTCCTCGGACCCTCCTTGTCTTTTAAATAGGCAACATAACACTGCTTGCCGAGATCTTACGGTCGGAGGAGACTTGACCAATTCCCATATCGATCGGGAATTTTATCTTCGGTGCTTTGTCAAAACAATAGCACCTATCTTGGATAAAGATGGTCGCCGAGAATCATATTATAGGCTGGTAGTTCTCGAACCACCAAGAAATTGATTCGGACAGTTGTTTCTTTAGGAAAACTTCCAATGGATAGATCCAACTGAACCGATCCTTCCGCTCTGCGAGATGACCCTGCAAAGCCATATAGGTGTGTAGATGAAGGTTTCATCAAGTCCTGATCCACCTTCAATTTTTGATACACTTAGTAGGAAATTAGGTCAGCTGCAGACCACTGTATCAATCAAAACTCTATGCACTTCCCGCCGTGCAATCTCTACCTTGATGACTATAGCATCATCATGAGGTAAACAAACGTCTCTCTCGTCTTCTTCGCTAAAGGTGATAGAATCTTCACCATTCAGCTTCTTCCGCTCTGCGCCTCTCCAGCTCCAACAAATTTGGATTTGGTTTTTAGACTCCGGAATGATTCGGGCTCTGGACCCCCGAAGATGGTAAGGATCGGTGACCGAGTAGCGACTTCAATCACCTCCTTGCCTTTTTTAGACTTCGGGGCCTCCCTCGATCGTTACGAACTAACCGAACGATCCCTCTTTGGAGCAGCCGCACGTGGCCCACGTGGCTCCTCCCTTCTCCTGCTAACAAAGCTGGACGAGATGTCCACTGAGATATCAATCTCTCAATATCTGCCTTGAGATGACGGCAGTCATTAGTGTAATGACCATAGTCCTTGTGGAATCGGCAATACTTTTCCCGATCTCTGCTGCTCTCCCGGGTTTCAAAAGAATTTTAGGCGGCCACTTCAAAATATTTTTTCTTTTGAGGATATTTAAAATATCGGCCCGAGGAGCATTCAATGGAGTGTACTCACTTCTACCGGGGGATCTTTGGCGCCAAGGCTGGGATTTTCCAACCCGATCGCGAACATTCTTCTTTGGCTTACTGCCTTCGCTCGGGAGCCTTTTGTTCCTTATTGGAGACTTTATTATCTCCTTGGCGCGCATCTAGAATCTCCATGACTTCAGCACACTTACGGCATCTCTGTACCAACTCGGCATAAGTTGTGGGTATATCCTGTAGTAATAACTCCGGGAGTTTCCGATTAGTGAGTCCTGTGAATAGAGCGGTTACGGCTACTTGTTCATCCAAGTTCTCTATCTCCATTGTCACTTTGTTGAATCTCTTGAGAAACTCTCCGATCGATTCGTTTCTTTCCTTGTTTGACAATAAACAAGGTTTCTTCCGTTTTCTTGACCTGTATCCCACTCTGGAATCGCCCTATGAATTGGCGCGCCAATTCGTCAAAGTTTACGATCCTTCCCGAGGGGAGGTTAGAAAACCACTTTTGTGCCGCTCCGAGTTAGAGATGAACCGAAAACCACTGCATAAAATTTCATCGAATTACACTGAAACTGCCATGGTCCGTTGGTAATAGCCGATGTGAGCTGTTGGATCTCCGGAGCCATCGAATGTTGAGAAGGTAGGCAAACGAAGTTATGGGGAAACCGATATCCCGCAATTGGCTTAGCAAAAGGAGTCTTCCGAATGACTGAGTAAATATCCTCAGTTATTCTTCCCTTAGCCAACTACCCTAACTTCTCATTGATGTTGGCCAATTCTTGACCAATTTGGGTCGGGTGATCTTCAGCAATATATGATCACGACCTCGATTAACACGATCATCTCGTGCTACTCGATCATCACGAACAGCCCGTCCTTCCCGAGCGTTCCTCTCGTCACGAATCGCTCGATCATCACGAACGGTTCTTCGACGGTGGGTGAGTGAGTTCTTACCCCCGTATCCAACCTTGTATTTGAATCGGTTGTACTCTCTTGCGGTGCTGTCGAACCGATCGCCTTGCCTTGGTTGATCATCAATCCTCCGAAGTCCTCGGTCTCCTTCACGGAAATTCTGATCAACATTCCGGTCTTCAGTCATTCTCTGGTCACATGGCAATGCACGTCTCCCTGAATCGCGTTGATCAGGCTCTTGTGGTAAAACCACTCGATGCAGTGAGCGCGCGGAGTGCTTGGCTCACCTCCAAGAGTTGAATCTTTACCCGATCCAATTGATCTTGGATTGTATCGGGGAGGAGGATTACGTCCTCCCCTGGCCATCATCCACTTCGATAGGATTTTGGCTTTCCTGGGGAATATCTGGATTATTCACTCCAGGTATCTGAACACCGGAATTGCGTTGTGCAGCGGCTGCTGATCTAGTCACCATGGCTTTTCAAGTCGTTTCCCACAGACGGCGCCAAATGATGCGTCCAAAATCTGCTCAGCCCTTGGATCTCCACGTGATGTCCTGCAAAAACGAAAGCGTCAGATGTGGCCCGACCGCTGGGGTCGGGAATCCACCTCCGAAGGCTAAGTTAGTTGATGAACTTAATCACAAACGGCTCTGCTAGAGGCACAGAGCTAATGAATGAAGAAACGGGAAAGGTGATCTAGATAGCAGAACGTTGATAGTTTAGGTCTATCAGTATGTATCTGAACCTGAGTCTCAGATATTATTCTTTTTGATCAATTGATCCCTCCCTCACCTTGTATGGTAGTGAGGTTTATATAGAGTGTACCTTCGAAACTCCTTCGTTGGATGCACTCGAGCCTTCTTCGGGTAGTCGTTGGATCTTATCAGTGAGATCCGTTGAGCAATAGACTTCTACTAGTTTGGGCTAGTAGAGGACTCCTGAGATAACCGTTAGGTTATGCGATAGTTATCCCTTTGATGATGATTATCCGCAGCCGTCAGTTTGAGTCTGCTGTCATCAGGGTGATTCCCCTAATCCATAAGTAAGATTAGGGCACGCTTGCAGCCGAATAAGCTTTCTTCTTCAGCAAGCCATCTTCCGGATCCGGTTCGCTCGGGAGCGATTCGGTTTTCTCCGTCTCGACCGGGGTCGAGGGTCGGACCAGGTATGAACCCGGTCTGATCATAAACTCTCCATATCAATATGTGAACTCTAAGAACGGTGCATTTTAAAGCCATAGGTGAGCCGAGGATTTAATTTCTTTACCTCAGATCTATTACTCTTATAAAATAATGTCAATTCGTAATGTGAACTTATATTTTTCTCTAAGACGTTTTCCACTATAAAACATCGCAGGCTCAGTGGAAGTACATTTTGGATTTCATACGCTCAGCTTAATTTCTTCTTCAGGGCCTGTTTCAGTTCCTTGTTTTACACTGTATTGGATTCTTTCCATGCTAATGCTAGTTTTGTTTTGTTTTTTGTTTTCTGGTGTTTTTTTTTTCTCTTTCAAATTTACATTTTAAGTGTAGAAACTGGCAGTGATACGGATCATTATTTTGCAACCAAGGTGGTGGTGAAATGCTTGAACACAACCTTCATCACTGTACCCATATTGAGATGAGCTCCGAAAATTATGTTTGACTATTTCAGTCATCCAGTCTGTAAGCTGACTACTGATGGTTGAATCTGAGTGTCTAACTTGGTTCCATTGTTGTTGTATTTGCAGGTTTCCGTTGGGATCGACAGTGGCTGGTTATAAATTCCAAAGGCAGGGCTATTACACAAAGAATTGATCCAAGGCTAGCACTGGTAGAGGTGCAATTGCCAAATGAAGCATTTACTGAAGGATGGGAACCCACAGAGACGTCATATTTAGGTGAGGATTGGTAATATTCTTTTCCCCTCATGGAATGTAGAATGTCTTTCTGCCACGTCTCTCAATGTCTAAAGGATTTTGTGTTTCTGTATCAAGTTGCAGTTTTTCATTTGCATGTTGCTGAATATGTTTTTGCAGCCATAGTTCTTGTGGTACCAGATTTAAGTAGAAATATGTTCCATAGGTAGGTATATTGGACTTTTCCAGTTAACTGAAGATCCAATTGAGCGTCTAGAGGTTCCTTCTAGAATTTGTAGCAGATGAAAAACTTCTCTTTGTCAATTCCCCCCCCCCCCCCCCTAGTGAATGTGTATTACATGAAAGGGGGCAGATCTCAGAGCAACAGTAAGGTTGCTCAATGGTGACCCAGTGATCATGAGTTAAGAGTCAGCAAACAACCCATGAAGCAGGATTGAGGCTGTGTACAATATGTCCCTTCCCAAATACAGCAGCAGGAGCCTGTGAACTGGGTTATGCATTATCTGCCGCCACATTGATTTCTCATCTCCTTGTTAGTTTTACTGATGACCGGAAGAAAATGTTCGTTATTTCAATTATATAGAGTGGAGTATTTGGTCTATCATTAGCTGGTGAGGGAAAACATAAAACATAGCTGTCCAATAATTGCATAAAGTAGTGGGGAACTTTTTCTTGGAGTGTTGTCCCTCCACCCTTCTCATCCCCTTTTTAAGTTTTTGCTTCCATTTTTTGATTCTCTCTCTCCCTGGATCCACAGGACCCATGTTTTTTTCTTGTCTAAGTCATACTTTATTCTTATTTCACTCCCCCATTCTTTCTCTTTAAAAGGGGTTGGACAGCTAATATTATAAGGTCGAGCCACCTTAGCTATATCTAGGTAGTTCACTACTCACTGGAGGACATTTGTTAAAATGGGTTGTGAACCCCCCCCCCCCCCCCCAAAAAAAAAAAAAGAGTAGCATGACAGCATTCTCAATCATGTTTCTGTTTTCTATTTTCTATAACTTTTAGTTTTCAGTTTGCCGTCTGAATAACTTCATTGGCTGAAACTTAAAGAGCAGCTGCAGTTTGTAATGGATAAGATGATAATTGTTTGGTTTGTTACATTGAATAGAAGTGTTCTATTGGAATTTTTAAAAACTATTTTCTTTCACCTGCAGTATTAAAGGCCCCTGGAATGAGTAAACTGGAGGTTTCTCTAAAAGCAAAGGGCAGAGTTATTGATGGGGCCTCTGTTTGGGAGTGGTCTGGCTCTGCATTAGATGAAGGACCAGAGGCATCAGAATGGTTTTCAACTTATCTTGGAGAACCTTGTTGTTTAGTGCGTTTTTTTGAAGGTAGGTCTCAAAATTATGTGTTTTAAAGCTTGTAGACTGTTACTTTTTAAGTAGTTAAATAATAAAGAAAATCCTTTTGATAAATTAACACATTTTTTAAGTCTCTGACTCTGTCTCTGTCTCTCTCTCTCTCTAATTTAACTATTAAAAATTTCAATATGACCAATATATTTCAATTCCATTTAATTGGGGTAAGGCTTAGTTGAGTTGAATCTTTTTGTATGACATTCATTTTCATGTTTTTTTTTTAATTTAATGTACTCAGTTCATTTGTGTGTTTGTTACTCTGTAGCTTCAGAAACAAGGGCTGTCGATCCAGTGTCTGCTTCTGGATACAAAACCATGTTTTCTGACATGTTCCCTTTCATGTTGGCTTCTCAGGTTTGTCAAGCCAACTAGAAATGCAACTGTAGAGGTAGTTTCTGGGAGAGTCTCAAGCATGTCTTGTTTATCTTATTTTATTTTATTTTTCTTTTTCTTTTGCAGGGATCTTTGAATGCATTAAACGAACTTCTCAAAGAGCTCATAGCTATTAACCGTTTCAGGCCCAAGTAAGTAAATGGATTTCTTATGTGTTTAGATCAATAATCACTACATAAGTAATCCCAGAATTTGTTCACTATCTTATGAATTGCTTCATTTGAATGTCTCAGCATCCTTGTTGATGGATGCGAACCATTTGCTGAAGACTTATGGACAGAACTTAAAATAAAAGATTTAACATTTTATGGTGTCAAGTTATGCTCTCGTTGCAAGGTGAAGGCTATAATCTTCTCTTCTAATCTTTTTTTTTTTTTTTTGTTAATAAAGTTTTTCCTGATATTTCCTATAAGAACAGTGTGTTATGCTTCTTGGTACTCCTGCAGAAAATCTGAACTGCACAGAAAACAGCAGCTCAGCTTTATCCCCCGAAAAATGGGGCTGGCCAAACTGTATAATTACAGCATTGCTATGATTGTGGTGGGTTCAGGCCTGCCTGAAGTCTCTTCAAACACTCCCCCCCTAATTTATCTGAATTTTCGCCTGGGCATAGACCACCAGATCACTTAGGACTTAGGATAGGCCTCAGGCCATCTTCCATCCCCTGTGCAGCCAATGAGTTCACATTCTCTGATTTTCTTTTATCTTTTTAATATGATATTTAATCTATATATTGCATAACACTACATACCTAGCCAACTTAGTTTGACATGGAGGCAGTTAACGCCCATCTCATTAAAACTTACCCTCAAACGTTGCTAGCTTACTTGACTATTTGGCCTTAACTAGAAGCCTAGGCACTGCCAGCTCCATCAGCCTAGTGATTAAGTCTGGTATTGCACCCTAATGAGCTGGCCCAAATGCCCATTGGCCTGCATGATCCATTAACTCCCTCTGAATAATTGATTTGGTTTTTCCTTACTACCTTTGATGGAAAACAAAGAGCCCTGAAAGGCAGGCACAGAGGAGCACATAGTGACTGCGCTGCACCAATGAAAGGCGGGAATCCTGACCCCCCATATATGCTTTCCATGCATCCTTCTGTTGTGTAGGGGCTACATCTCCTGGCTAAAATTATGGCTGGGGACTTCTACTGAGTTTGCTAAAGTGGGATCAATGGCAATATAATAAATAAAAATTCAATTCTACAGAGCCCAGCAGGAAATTTATATGTAATGCAATTTAGTCATTGTAATTATCGCGTCAACATCAGTATAAATGGTGTATTCTCATTGTCTGTAGGTACCTGGAATCAATCAAGAAACTGGGATTGCAGGTAGTGAACCAATTGAAATGCTCATGAAGGTCCGATCTGACAAAGTTCTACGTCCAAATGATCAAAAGGGACGGGTGAGAAAACTGATCTGATCTGTATGTCGCTATCATTTATGCAGGGGAGCAACATAACTTACATGGTTTAATGACTTTCTTTTTTTTGCAGACTTACTTTGGACATAATTTAGTTTGCAAGGAATCGCTAAATCTAGGGAAAACAAAAGCTATTAAGATTGGAGACCCTGTTTATGTCCTTAAGAAGGTTCCTTCAGCAGCAGATGCAGCAGCTTGAAACCTTTACATTCATAATGGTATTGATGGTTTAAAGGTGGTCTTAATGGTCATAATATTCCATTGTCCCTTTGTACATTCAGTTGAAAAGTCAAGTTCAAATTCTCAATGAAAACATTCTTCCTTGGGGTAAATACTGGAAGCAGGTGCTGTTTTTAGTTTCTTAGGATAGAGAAATTGTGCCAAAGATGCCACTTATCCTAGTTTTCTTTGACATTTTTATTGCATTTACCTTCACCAAGGCAAAATTTCTATTTCCAATAATCTCTGATAGGAATTAATCTTTTAACTCCAAATTGCAAGATGAAACGCTCTGTCTTGGGATGCTTTATAGAACCTACTTAATTGAATTTTTTAGTGTCCATAAAGTAATTCCTTCTAATGAAATAGTTAGAAAAGAATAGAGCCTAACTGAAATGAATTGATAGAATTGGCCATTGAAAAACGTGAATGACATTCTTTATCCTGTCATCTTATTAGCTTTCAGTCTCTCCTCTAGCCATGAATTGAGGGGTTAAAATAAAATCCCAATTAGACAGGAAGGAGATTAATACCAGCTTCATGAAAAGATTGGAATTGTGGCAACTGACATCCAAGCATTCTAGGTTACTGATCTAGTTGATGCTACTATCCTTGCTGTTTTATCCTCTGGTTGGTACCACTGATACTCATCAAAGTGCCTACTCTGGATTCCCCCAAAATAACATCCTTGTGTTTAGAAATGACTTTATCACTTTACCAGCCAACTGAACAAACTTGAAGTTCGTGTTGAGTATTGTAACAAAGATCTTAGTTACAAAAAATGTATTAGCAATCTTGTATGGATTCAAATTCACATTAGGCCTCTATGATATCCAAAAAATATTTGACGCCAAGAAAAGAAAACCTGTGATCATGTGCACCAGGAATTAGACAATCTAGAGATGATTAAATGCATTAAAAACCATGGCGGTCCCAATCGCGTCATGCATTAGATCCATTTGTGGAGATCTCAAAACTAACATCCAATATGTGAGTGTTCAAAACTAACATCACTAAACTATAGTAGAACAATACGAGAGAAGATGCAAATGGAACTCAAGCAAAAGGAATACGATAGAACAAAAAAAAAAAAAGAAATCCAAATGCCAGATGCAAATGGAACTCACTGTCGATCTCCACTCCATATGCCAAATGCAAATGGAACTCACTGTCGACCACTCCATATGCCAGATGCAAATGAAACTCACTATCTGCCGTAGCGGTTGCTACGAGGATGACGTTGTTGATCCCATGCCTCAGTAGCTCGATCTAACCGGCGCTCAATCACCAAATGATGTATTTCAAGGACGTGAATTTTCAAAACGACTTTCTTCTTACAGACTTCCTTACAGATACCACTTATAGGATCAAGCGCTTGCTAAGCTCTGATACCACTTGTAGGACTGCCTGGCGAGGTCCCAACAATGGCAGAGAACAAATGCTCATAAACCAAGATCTCCAGATGCCAGATACAAAAAGGAAGAAAATCGAAAAAGAACAATGGCAAAAAAAAGAATTCGGTACCGTTTTTGTAAATACCGAAACCGTACCATACCGTTTAAATTCGGTACGATTCGGTTCTGGTTTTCGGTATTCAAAGTTGGTAGCGTACCGAAATCGTACCGATTGACACCCTTACAGATAGGGCACTGCCAATATTTTTCACCGAACTTATAAAAACCAAATCCACGGTTAACTGTCTCAAGTAGCTTGATCTAACCAGTGCTCAATCACCAAATGATGTATTTCAATGACGTGAATTTTCAAAATGACCTTCTTACAGACTTTCTTACAGATAGGGCATTGCCAGTAATTGCCGCCAAACTTATAAAAACCAAATCCACAGTTAACAGTCTCAGTTAACAAATCTTCAAACGAAGGACGAGGATGAGCCATCGTAGTAGAATGACAGAATGAAAGAATGAAATTGGGAATTCGTAGCAGAATGACAGAATGAAATTGGGAATTGGAGAGAACATAAAGGGAGGAGAGACTCTACGGTGCAAATGAATATTTCTATGTGCTATCGAGACTGTAAGATGAAACGCTTTGTCTTGGGATGCTTTACAGAACCTACTTAATTGAATTTTTCTGGTGTCCATTAAATAATCCTTCTAATGAAATTTAGTGAATTATCAGAAGGCAAGTGGTGAAGTAGTTAGAAAAGAATAGAGCCTAATTGAAATGAATTGATAGAATTGGTCATTGAAAGACACGAATGACATTTTTTATCCAAAGCGAGATTTTTGGATAATTGAACCTCAAAGCAAAACCTGGCGAGTTCCTAAAATCCTTCAAAAATCCCCCCAAATAACATCATTGGGGATTTGAACACGTGACCTCTTACATCTGATACCACTTATAGGATCAAGCGCTTACTAAGCTCTGATACCACTTGTAGGACTGCCTGGCAAGATCCCAACAATGGCAGAGAACAAATGCTCATAAACCAAAATCTCCAGATGCCAGATGCAAAAGGAAGAAAATCGAAAAAAAACAATACGAGAGAACCAATCCAGATGCCAGATGCAAAAGGAAGAACATTACGTGAATGACATTCTTTATCGCGCCATGGCGGCGACGGTGCATTGCTCTATTGAACTTCGCTTTTATCGCGCTTGTGAATTTCCAGGATGTGCCTTCGAATATTCAGGTTCCATTTGAAAACCTGGAAACAGAGTTCGCACTGTCAGTATTTCTTTCCACCGAATTTGTACTTTCCACGTCCTCTCAACACTGTACTATAGACGAACCGGTTAAAAGAAAGAGGAGGACGAGCCATCAGGAATTGGAAGCGATCTGAAAAATGCTCATAAACCAAGATCTCCAGATGCTAGATGCAAAAGGAAGAAAATCGAGAAAAAAAAACAATACGAGAGAACAGTCAAAAAATGTATTAGCAATCTTGTATGGATTTAAATTCACATTAGGCCTCTATGATATCCAAAAAATATTAGACTCCAAGAAGAGAAAACCTGTGATCATGTGCACCAGGAATTAGACAATCTAGAGATGATTAAATGCATTAAAAACCATGGCTGTCCCAATCGCATCATGCATTAGATCCATTTTTTGGAGATCTCAAAACTAACATCCAATATGTGAGTATTCAAAACTAACATCACTAAACTATAGTAGAACAATACGAGAGAAGATGCAAATGGAACTCAATCAAAAGGAATACGATAGAACAAAAAAAAAAAAAAAAAAGATCCAAATGCCAGATGCAAATGGAACTCACTGTCGATCTCCACTCCATTCTATATGCCAGATGCAAATGGAACTCACTGTCGACCACTCCATATGCCAGATGCAAATGGAACTCACTGTCGATCTCTCGCTCCACTCCATATGCCAGATGCAAATGGAACTCACTCTTGACCACACTGTCGATCTCCACTCCACTCCATATGCCAGATGCAAATGGAACTAACTGTCGATCTCCACTCCACTCCATATGCTAGATACAAATGGAACTCACTGTCGATCTCCACTCCACTCCATATGCTAGATACAAATGGAACTCACTGTCGATCTCCACTCCACTCCATATGCAAATGGAACTCACTGTTGACCACTCCATATGCCAGATGCAAATGGAACTCACTGTCCGCCGTAGCAGCCGCTACGAGGACGACGTTGCTGATCCCACGCCTCAGTAGTTCGATCTAACCGGCACTCAATCACCAAATGATGTATTTCAAGGACGTGAATTTTCAAAACGACTTTCTTTTTACAGACTTCCTTACAGATACCACTTATAGGATCAAACGCTTGCTAAGCTCTGATACCACTTGTAGGACTGCCTAGCGAGGTCCCAACAATGGCAGAGAACAAATGCTCATAAACCAAGATCTCCAGATACCAGATGCAAAAGGAAGAAAATCGAAAAAAAACAATACGAGAGAACAAATCCAGATGCCAGATGCAAAAGGAAGAAAATCGAAAAAGAACAATGGCAGAAAAAAGAATTCGGTACCGTTTTTGTAAATACCGAAATCGTACCGTACCATTTAAAATCAGTACGGTTCGGTTCTGGTTTTCGATATTCAAAGTTGGTAGCGTACTGAAACCGTACCGATTGACACCTTTACAAATAGGGCACTACCAATATTTTCCATCGAACTTATAAAAACCAAATCCACGGTTAACTGTCTCAAGTAGCTAGATTTAACCGGCGTTCAATCACCAAATGATGTATTTCAAGGACGTGAATTTTCAAAACGACCTTCTTACAGACTTCCTTACAGATAGGGCATTGCCAGTAATTGCCGCCAAACTTATAAAAACCAAATCCACAGTTAACAGTCTCAGTTAACAAATCTTCAAACGAAGGACGAGGATGAGCCATCGTAGTAGAATGACAGAATGAAAGAATGAAATTGGGAATTCGTAGCATAATGACAGAATGAAATTGGGAAATTCGTAGCAGAATGACAGAATGAAATTGGGAATTGGAGAGAACATAAAGGGAGGAGAGACTCTACGGTGCAAAGGAATATTTCTATGTGCTATCGAAGAATGTAAGATGAAACGCTTTGTCTTGGGATGCTTTACAGAACCTACTTAATTGAATTTTTCTGGTGTCCATTAAGTAATTCATTCTAATGAAATTCAGTGAATTATCAGAAGGCAAGTGGTGAAGTAGTTAGAAAAGAATAGAGCCTAACTGAAATGAATTGATAGAATTGGCCATTGAAAGACGCGAATGACATTTTTTATCCAAAGCGAGATTTTTGGATAATTGAACCTCAGCACAACCTGACGATGTTTTAAAATCCTCCAAAAATCCCCCCAAATAAAATCACTGGGGATTCGAACACGTGACCTCCTACCTTTGATACCACTTATAGGATCAAGCGCTTGCTAAGCTCTGATACCACTTGTAGGATTGCCTGGCGAGGTCCCAACAATGGCAGATAACAAATGCTCATAAACCAAGATCTCCAGATGCCAGATGCAAAAGGAAGAAAATTGAAAAAAAAAAAACAATACGAGAGAACAAATCCAGATGCCAGATGCAAAAGGAAGAAAATCGAAAAATAACAATGGCATGAAAAATAAACTCTTTTCTAAAGTAAAGATAAATGAAAAACTAATCTCCTTCGAGAAGGAACGAAATGGTAACTAATCTCACTGTTTGCTGCCGCTACGGCAACGGAGCTGGCCACGCCATAGCTCAATTGCTTTATCTAACTGAGCTTCAATCGTCAGCTTATGCCTTTGAACGACATGTCTTTTTCAAATGGCGCTTCCACTTGCAGAGTTGGCCACACATACAACATTGCCAATACATTCCTCCGTACTTGTATATCCCAAGACCTCTCTTAACCATATTAGCGACGAAATCCTCAAACGAAAGAGGAGGAGCCATCGTTCGCAGCAATGTGAGACTCTACTAGAACTACATCTATTTATAAATGGATTTGAATAATCATTCAACTCATTAAAAATAAATAGTCTAATCTAATTCATATTGTCATGGGGATTCAAACACGTGACCTCCTATCTCTGATACCACTTGTAGGATCAAGCGTTTGCTAAGCTGTGATAACACTTGTAAGACCACCTGACAAGGTCCCAACAACTCCCCCAGATCCAAAGGGAAATTTTTGGATAACTGAACCTCAACACAACCTGATGAGGTCCTAAAATCCTCCAAACATCCCCCTCAAATAGCACCACTGAGGGATTCGAACACGTGACCTCCTACCTCTGATACCACTTGTAGGATCAATCGCTTGTAAGCTCTGATACTACTTGTAGGACCGCCTGGCGAGGTCCCAACAACTCCTGCCAGATCCAAAGCGAGATTTTTGGATAACGGAACCTCAGCACAACCTTGCGAAGTCCTAAAATCCTCCAAAAATCCCCACAAATAGCACCACTGAGGATTTGAACACGTGATCTACCTCTGATAACATTTGTAGGATCGAACTTCATCATCAAATGTGTGTTTTCCTTATTTTAATCTTGCATTTCTCAATCACGGTCACGTTTGCGATATCAAGAACAGAATAAAACAACGAATTCGAACGGAAGAAACAACGAATCTGAATGGAAGAAACAAAGAATCTGAACTCGTCCGAAAATCAAAGCAGAAAGATGGCAAAAAATGCTGGATGAGCATAACATGAAAGTCATTCACTTTCAATGGCCGCTCTGGCGCCTTTCACGGCAAAGGCGACGACGTTCTTCTAGCTCTGTCTCTATTTCAATTATATGACGCCGAATGAAATGGGTACGTTGGCGCCTTTGAAGGCGACGGAGACGACGACGTTCGCGGCGTGCGTTCACCTCCATCTGCGAACTTTGCATTGCTATATATACAAGAAATTTTCTTTGCATTGCTATATATCATAGTGGGCGCAACACTCAGCACTCTGCGAATGCATAAGATTAAACCACATCACCCAATTGAATGAGGACTGTTGATTATACCATGTGCAATTTTGATTGTTTCAAGTAGAGTAAAACCGTGCCATGTCTCTAAAAAGAAAGCAATGATTAAATAATCAAAACTATTTACAACAGAATGCATATAATTTCGGCTTAAAATTTTATTCAAATAAGGACGACTAATATTCACCTCTTTTTTTTCATTCTTTTCTTCTTTTTTTCCGGGTAAACTTCCCTTGGTATCCCTATCTCATTAACTCGCTCTCTTCAATCATTTCAGTTTTCTCCATCACAGTGCTCGTGACTAAGAAATTTATCAGTGGACCATCCATTTCCTTCTAGATGTGTGCCATATATCCCTACATCGCATCAGATGGTTGAAACCAGATGTGTGCCATATGTCCCAACATCACATCATATGGTTGAAATCCATTTATCAATCACAATCTGATGTGATGTCGGGGCACATGGCACACATTTGCAAGGAAATGGATGGTCCATTTTCTTGTCAGAAATGGACCTGATATTGGTCTCTCGTGACTATCTTCTCTTTTGACAATGGGTGAACTTTCTGTTAAATTAGCATGACAAACCCTATCGAAAATGAATCATGAGTATGAGTCAACATAATCATACTTAAGACAATGAATTTTTTTTTATGAATTACCACTTCATCCTAAATTTAAAATTTTTTTGGCATCTCTTAAATACAGTTTTATCGATTAAGACTGTCATTTTTCAATGAATAGGGACAAATCCAATATATGAACTTCATGATTACAATGACGAATGAATATGACACTTTTTCTTTTCATGCAATTTGACAAAGAGAATATAAGCAAGGCCATTGGGACTCATGAAAGAATTTTTACATCATGAACAATTCACTACTATTGAACTTTGGGTTTGATGGGAACGCTAAACTATGGTTTTTTATTTTATTTTATTTTATTATTATGCATGGATAGAAAAAAACTCCAAGATTTGTAATAAGAAAGATCATAATCTACTCAAGATACTTAATAGTGTCAATAAATGGATAGGATAGCTGAAATTACAATTTAAAAGTAGTGTTGAACCTATTCAAAACCAACTGATGCAATTCCAAACACACAATTTTACTTCACAGATTGGGCCGCTTGGTTCCCAAAGAAACCCCCTTGGGCCCAACCTATTTCATTAACCCCAAGCCCAGCCTACCTCATTAGCCCAATCTTCAGCCCAATTCTCTTAACCCATGGTCTGCCTTTAGACACTACCCATTGGTTACCAAAAAAAAAAAGAAGACACTACCCATTTAAAAGACCCACCTCGCGCCCAACCTATTTCTTTAACCCCAAGCCCATCACATTTTATTAACCCATATTTCTTAATCCATTCCATTTTCAAGACTCAAAGCCCAATCCAGCCCATCAAACCAATGTCCCACCCATTTATCTTAACCCATAGTTTGTATTTGGACCCCACCCATTTAACACATCTATCATGGGCCTGGCCGTTTCGTTACCCCAAAGTACACTTCTTCAAAATTTTAATTTGAGCCCAATTCACTCAAACAGACCAAGGCTCAACTCAAGGCCCAGTTCGAACCAACGATACACCAAACCAGCGGTAGTCCCGATTACGGTCAACCCAAGGGGGACCGAGAGGAAGGCCGGGAAGAGGAGTATACCGGTATAAAAGGAGGTATAACCATTTTTTTAGATCGTTTCGGAATTCCAATAAGAAGTGCCCTATTTGGTTGTTCCCGAGTCGTAAGTCGCCAGCCAAAGCAATCAATGGAAGTGAACGAAGGACTTCTTCGACAGAGAGACGAGCGCAATAGCTTTTTTATCAAGAGATACCAACAGCCACTGACACGGGAGCTGAACAAAGACTATACCAAACGGCGGATCGACAAGAAGATTCCAAAGAATTGACCGACCGAGCCAAGAAGAGGAAAATCCATCGTCTTCAACCTCTGAACTTCAGAATAGAAATGGAGGCGGCATCTAATTTAAAGTAGAAAGCGAATTCAATCATACTCTTTCAGTTTTAGATCATGCCCTCTTAGTACTTCATGTATTGGTATGAATCTTTTGGTAGTCCTGGAATTTCAGAGCTCTATTATTCCCATGTTACAAGGGCCGGCCTTCACACAAAGGCGAGGTTGCTTTGTTGTGATCAGTTGGTTGCTAGTACTGAGTCTGGAAATGGTCTCTAAGAGAAATAATATTTTGGAACTATCTTTCCATTTGTTTTTTAGTTCTTAACATCTATGTTTTGATTTCATAGGTTCTATCAATTTTTTGTGACTTGCATATTCTAGGGTTCCTATGGGTCGAAGTACCTTGCGTACAAGTGCATTGTAAAAACAACAAGTCAAGGTGTGTCTCAGTTTCTGTCTAATTTGTTTGCATTCTTCTTCCACCCCCCCCCCCCTCCCCCCCCCTCCCCCTCCCCCTAGTACCTTTGCGTACAAGTACCTAGTGGTTTGATCTTAATTTGAGGACTGAAGCTCCATAAATTTATATTATCAGTCTTGGTTGACTTGAGTGACATGACTAACCAGTTAGGAGCTAATATCCAGATTCAACCAATTTAGGCCGAATAAGAACCACTTATCTATCTTAGTTCCAAAATATGGGCCATCAGCTAATTGCTTGGTGGTCGTCAGAGTGGACAAAACCTTATTGGCTGTGACTAACAATAAATAAAGTGTTCCAATCTGATCATGCTGAGTTTTTGGTAAGATTTCTATTTTGGAAAAATTTTTGGTTGGTTTTTGAACTTTTATTTCAGTGGAATAAAAATCAAATGGAACAGACATTCTGAAATGGCTGAAGAGGCCAAAACTTATCTTTGATTGGTGGTTTAACAACAATGATTAATTTGGTAGGGGGTTCATACAGTAAACACCTCCCTCCCTTGTCCACTACCAGGTGCCCCCCCTCCCCGCCTTGCCTGCCTCCACTGCCTTCACTACCACAACCTTCCTAAAGATCTGTAGTAAATCTATTCTGAAAAGTTGGAATTCCAAATGAATTTCCCCTCTTTTTTTTTTTGTGTTTGGAATATTTCATATTGGTACAACCACAACAATTTCAATTTCATGACCAAAAATATATATTGTTGACTATTTAATAAAATTAATCAGCAACAAAGTAGAAGTCATACCAAATCTCGCCTAAGCTTGATCTAGTGGTTTCATCTTAACCCTGTATGGACTGAATAAGAGACTCATCACACAACCTAAACTGATCAAATTACAGCTTCATCAGGGTTCTTTGAGGCCTATAAGGATGCAGACTACATAATAGGGCTTTTAAACTCTGTAAGAGATGTTATAATTCCTCATATATGTAGCTAAACTCCAAAGTGACCTCTAATTTATTTTTTATGAGGTCTGTGGTGGATGTAAACTCTTGCACTGTAAATAATTACTGTAGCACCCAGACTAATAATGCTGGCTGTATAAAGTATATTATGTTCTCATAAGCAACAAGTTGCAGTTATAGTCGTTAAGCCTTTCTTACATCTGTTATTTAGGCATAATAGAAATTTTAATTTTGGATGGATGCTCGTCTGTTTGCTAAGCTTTACTTATTGGTCGATGCTGAAAAGCAGTTTGAAATATCTCTCTCTCTCTCACTCCTGTGTTCTTTATTACAAAATTTCATGTCACTGACAGCTAATAGAACCAGAAAGACATCCTCCAATTCCCAGAAGGCTTCGGCTTTCAGCCATAAATCAGACTATTCTTCTTCATCTGCTACTGCGAATCTAACGAATGACAAAGAAGAGGAAGTAATTGAGGCTTCAGTTCCTGAGAAGACTGCTGGGGTGTTTTCACATCAACCTGACTGCAAAAAGCTCCCTTCTATTGGCATTGCCAACTCAAGTTCAACCATTATGACAGATAAGACTTTTAGAACCAGAGGCAGTCGTCGAGGATCATTTACTTCTTTGCTAGTGGGGGCTAGAGAGCTGGGGCCTACTGAAGGTCTGTTACTGCTTCTTTCTTCTCTGTCGATGATTTCATATTGGAAATTGGCATTAATTCTTATGGCAGGTTTTAGGTGAGCTTGCTGAAGGTGTCAAACAGGAACAGCTACCAAGTATTGATGATACTGCTAATCATCTTGGAAGTAGCTGAATATGTTGATGAGATCTATCAGTATTATTGGGTTATGGAGGTCATATTCCCACTGTCCTCTCTGGAATTTTCTTACTCATAATTTTTACAGTTTCGTTTAGCATTAAGTATGCTGAGCATTACCCCAGCTTTGCATTGGAGACTAGTGGTTTGAATGAGGTGCTAAACTGAAGGGGTGTAAAAAGCTTACTAAACTTGAGGGGTTGGAAGGTTTGCGATTGGTGGAAACTATAAACTTAGAAGAGTGCATCAAGTTGGAAAGTATCGTCGGGAAGAAAAATTTTCAGGTTGGTTCTCCGTCCTCACCCCGTGGTCCCAATTCATGGGAACTATAAATGGGATGATCAGGCAATCTATCTTACTTGCAGTTAAATTATATTTGTATTTGTGCAAGGAACAAACTTAATTGTTAGCCTATCTGTGAATATATCATCCCGGGTATATATTGATGATCATCCGGGCATGCATCCCAAAGTACAGGGATGGTTGAAAGCAGAAGGTACAGTAGAAGGCATGAAAGCAGAAGCAGAAGCAGAAGCAGAAGCAAAATGTATGCTGAAATAGTTGAAGTGGCAGCAGAAGGAATGGCAAATGCTGTAAAAGGTGCAAAGCCAGAAGGTATAGAAAGTGCATAAGGATAAGGTTTGCAGAAATGTAGAAGGTACAGAAACAGAAAGTATTGCACAAGATATAGAAAGTGCAGAAACAGAAGGTACTACAGAGCTTCATAAATAGATCAATTCAATCAACCAATCAAACTTCAACAGATGGAAACATGGGAGAAATAATCTAATAAATGACCTAGAAGACCAATTGATGAATTTAAGAATAAGAATCTAACTAATAAATGTCCTAGGAGAAACTGAGGCTTTTTCATATAAAACTAGAAAATATTAGATCAAAAGGGGCGGGTGAGAAAATTGATCTGATCTGATCTGATCTGATCTGATCTGATCTGATCTGTATGTCACTGTCATTTATGCAGGGGAGCAACATAACTTACATGGTTTATTGACTTTTTCCTTTTTGCAGACTTACTTTGGACATAATTTAGTCAGCAAGGAATCACTAAATCTAGGGAAAACAAAAGCTATTAAGATTGGAGACCAGAACCTTCAGCAGCAGATGCAGTAGCTTGAAACCTTTTCATTCATAATGGTATTGATGGTTTAAAGGTGGTCTTAATGGTCATAATATTCCATTGTCCCTCTGTACATTCAGGTGAAAAGTCAAGTTTAAATTCTTAATGAAAACATTCTTCCTGGGGGTAAAGACTCGAAGCAGGTGCTGTTTTTAGTTTCATAGGATAGAGAAATTGTGCCAAAGATGCCACTTATCCTAGTTTTCTTTGACATTTTTATTACATTTACCTTCACCAGGGCAAAATTTTTATTTCCAATAATCTTGGATAGGAATTAATCTCTTAACTCCAGACTGCAAGATGAAACGCTCGTCTTGGGATGTTTTATGGAACCTACTTAATTAAAATTTTCTAATGTCCATAAAGTAATTCCTTCTAATGAAATTCAGTGAATTATCAGAAGGCAAGTGGTGAAGTAGTTAGAAAAGAATAGAGCCTAACTAAAATGAATTGATAGAATTGGCCATTGAAAAACGTGAATGGCATTCTTTATCCTGTCATCTTATTAGCTTTCAGTCTCTCCTCTAGCCATGAATTGAGGAGTTAAAATAAAATCCCAATTAGACAGGAAGGAGATTAATACCAGCTTCATGAAAAGATTGGAACTGTGTCAACTGGCATCCAAGCATTCAAGGTTATTGATCTAGTTGATGCTATTGTCCTTGCTGTTTTATCCTCTGGTTGGTACCACCGATACTCATCAAAGTGCCTACTCTGGATTCCCTCAAAATAACATCCTTGCTTTTAGAAATGACTTTATCACTTTACCAGCCAACTGAACAAACTTGAAGTTCGTGTTGAGTATTGAAACAAAGATCTTAGTTACTAGAAAATGTATTAGCAATCTTGTATGGATTCAAATTCACATTAGGCCTCTATGATATCCAAAAAATATTAGATGCCAAGAAGAGAAAACCTGTGGTTTTGGCTCTTGAAACAATGCTGCAGCAACATGCAACTCCCTAAGATGGCAAGTTATGCAACTTTGTAGTACTGTCAAGATATACTTGTTTTACTATTTAAGGTCCCCTCCCAGGTGCCATGTTAGATTGAGACTGGTTCCCCACAGAATTACATGTTGATTCAATAATTAAATCCAGTTTAAGGGGGGAAAATTGACTCTTTCTTGCTTCTTCAACCCAGGATGCTGCATTGTTACATGCAGGATTTAATGAACTCTAGGTTATTTATTCTTAATGCTGTCATTTGGTCTCAGCAACTTCTCGCATAGATAGCAGGAACTGTCATGTCATCTAAATCAACTAATAGCTCTGTGGTGCATGCTTACTTTATACACTCTATTAGATGAATATGACCTAATTGCATCTTGAATCATTCCAAACATGATAATTCATTTCTTTTGAAATGGCTTACCCTAGATATCATAAGAACTGCAAGATAATTTATGATTTGATACACATATTAGTATATATTGTATCATCTTCCAATATGCTAGTTGAAATAATTGCTCTTAAGGTACAATGGATGTAGGTGGGTGGATGGAATTTCAAGATTCTTATTCTATTAAGCCCCCTGATTTCCTTCATTATTGTTCTCTACAACCTTTGCTTGATCTGAGCCTGCCATTTGATGAGCCATGTCATAAGTTGCATGGACACCAACGAACACATAGTAAGCCAGCATTATGATTGTACAGATACCAAACCTCACAAAAGCCTGGTAGCCAAGAGAACCCATCAGGAACAGGTTTGTTGCTATTGACAAGGATGGCAGCCAAGGAACAAGAGGAACTCCCCAGACTTTGGGAGTCCGCTGCTGAGGCAAAAGAAATGAGATCCCCATCGTCCCCAAAATCCAGAATGGAATGGTTATTGTATAACCAAACCAACCATTAGGTCTTAAGCCCCAATAAGCTGAAGTACCCATTGAGGAAGCAATAATGATTAACAGAAAAGCTACCAGCTTCAAGAGGTTTCTTTGAGGAGTAATCCCTCTGACATAGTATCTCCTCACTAAGAGTGCGACTGCCATCATCGCAAAAACGAAGAGCGTGCTAATGGATAACAAGCTTGACAGGACATCTAAGCCGGAGAAGAGAGCAATACAGGCACTTAAAGTGGTGATCAAGAGAGTTGCATTGATGGGTGTACCTGTTTTTGGGTGGACAAGAGCAAACCACGGTGGGATCATGTGAGCCCTTGCAATATGAGTAGTATAGCGTCCCTGGCCAAGTGCTCCCACCAGTAAAACAGTGGTCATTCCCTTGAGTGCACCTAGAGCTACAAAATACTTTGCCCATTTCATCCCCACACTCTGAAATGCAACAGAGTAGGCTGCATTTGTATCCAGCTCTGTATACTTCTGCATCATACTCAGTGACAGGGCCATCAAGCAGTAAATTACTGTGATTATTGACATGGATCCGAGCAAACCTACTGGAATATCTCTTGATGGGTTTTTGGTTTCTTCGGCCATGGTGGCAATGTTATCGAATCCACCGTAAGCAAAATACACAATTGCAGCTGCTTGGAAGACTCCTTTCACCCCATAGGGGAAGAAGGGTGTCAGGTTGGCAGTGTTGGCATGCATAAATCCTGCAATTATCACAAAGAGTATCACCACTGTGTTTATTGCTGATGCAATCCAATTGAAGTATGATGTCTTCCTGGTGCTTATCATTGCAAGTGTTGCAGAGATCATCAGTACTACTACTGCAATTGGGTCCAAGAGGTTGTAATTATTTGCTAGATTGGGTGCATGTATCCTTAACGAGTTGGGGGGGCGGTTCAGAAGTGTTGCGAAGTAAGAAGTCCAAGCCCTGGCTACAGCAGCACCACCAACAATGCTCTCCAAGAGTATGTTTCCTGCAGTTATGAAAGCAATGAAATCTCCCAACTCCACTCTCAAATAAGCAAATGATCCCCCAGCTACCGGAATTTCTATGGCGAATTCTGTGTAGCAGAAGACAGAGAGCATGGCCGAAAGACCTGAAGCAACATAAGACAGTACTATGGCAGGACCTGCATGATCATGGGCTTCTTGGCCTGTAAGGACAAAGATACCAGCACCAATGACAGAACCAAACCCAAACCATGTGAGATCCCACCAGTTGAGGCATCTCTTCATGTCATTCTCGCTTTGTCTCCGGATCTCCCCGACCTCAGTGGCATCTTCAGATCGGCTGATGAGTCTGTCCTTGAACCGAAAACATGTTTGTGAGAGTGCTGTTCTATAGCTGCTCCAGTTTTGAAAGGATTGTTCAGGAAAGAAATCTTGCTTGCTCCACCTCCAATAGTTTCTTGGCTGGATATCATCCTTGCCCAATCTCTCTCCTGAACCCATCAGAAAATAATTTGATCTATCTGAACTTCAACTTCAATTTCAGTTCATCAATTGATTGAAGTGAACTTAAGCTTGAATGTTACTCTATATAGAATCTCCTATGAGATACTGATATATTTTATTTGTTATTGTATCTGAATTATTGATGATTGAAGTATTCTTTTTGTTTCTAGTGATAGTGGGGCACATGCTATGTTGTTTTAGATATTTGTTACAAGACTGTCAGATCGGTTGCAACTTTTAACTTTCAAGTCAAAGGGAAAGATGACTTCAATGTCATTATTTGAAAAAATGGGCTGGCTCTTTGGATTTGTCTGATTATTAATTGTGCATTTTTCTTTTTAAATCTCAGTTTGGAACTAGTCTTTGTAACCATTTTGATTATAAATGGTAACACATGTCGAGGAAGTAAGAAAAAAACATTGACAATCAACCAACAGGTTTTGGGCTTTGCAGATTGCCAGATTCCCATGAGATGGATTAGTTCTGGAGACTTTTACTTGACTTTTCTGTTCTCTCTCTCCCCTATTGAGAAGTCAAACTGAGCAAATAGGCAAAAATCCAAAATACAAATTCAGCAATGGCCGTTTTGCTTGACCAATTTACCTGGAAATAAAACCCCTTTTTTTGTATTCAGAAAAGGCGTGGATATGCAACCAAATTTTTCAGAGAAGACCTGCGCGCAGATAATGTTGGTAGACATCGCGAATGGTGATGTGAAGACTTTGAAGAAGTTGATTTTATAGTTTTTACTTTTCTGGGTGACAGAAAATATATTGATCAAGACCCACATGTGTACAGAGATCAGTCACATTTACATTATATCATTCATTTTTTCTCAAAACCTTGTGATGAGACTAATGCCATATTAGAGAACCACTTCAAAAAGAAGCAAGTTTTTTAAATCAGACCTAAGGTGCGTGCAATAGGGCTTCAAACCCATAAACAATCAGACGTATATAATCCCGATGTATCACATAAAGCTTTTTTCATTTGGATTCCTTTTCTTACTATTAACTAGACCTTTTTTTTTTTGTTTTTTTTTTTGCGCCCTTTTTCCGGCGGTTCCGTTGCCATATATTAGGATTAGGCCACCCCTGTTAGCTAAATGTAGGGAAATCAATACTTTCGTTACAAACCGTCGCCGAAAATGCCTGAATGCTGAAAACAATAATGTTTTTGGGCATGAAAACTGTCGCCGAATATAATATGTTCCGCGACAGCTTATGAGCTACCATCGCTATATACAGTATTTTCGGCGACGCTTACTTGCAACCGTCGCTGAATATCATGCTGAATACCCCCGCCCACAGCTAGCGCGCCCAATAGGTGGGTCTCCTTCCTAGGAACTGCTGGCCATTAGAGGAACCTTGAAATTATGCAATATCTTCATAACTATTATCATTTCTTGTAAGATGTGAAAAAAATATATATGGACTGCATGATTCTATGAACAGGTTTGAGCTTGATACCCCTTACCAGCAAAGTCAGACCCTGTTTCTCTTCTTAGGAACAATAATTATTTCGTACGTAGGATTCACATTAGTATAATCCGGATATGGTTTGCAGGTGGTCAAGAAAGTACCTGTTCTTGCTGGAGTGTGTGCAACTGATCCATTTTGCCGAATGGATCACTTTCTAAAGCAGCTGGAATCAATAGGTTTTTGCGGGGTGCAGAACTTTCCAACTATTGGACTTTTTGATGGCAACTTTAGGCAAAACCTTGAAGAGACAGGAATGGGATATGGGTTTATAAGAAACCGTTGTGTAATAGTGTGGTTTTGAATGGGTCATGTTTGTGATATTTGGCGACGGTTTAAGATAAATCGTTGTGCAATAGTATACTTTTCGGCGACGCTTATCTACAATCGTTGCTGAAAATGAAAGTTTGGGCGACGCTTTATAAGTAACCGTCGCCAAAAGTATTTTCCCAGTCGCACACCAAAAACCGTCGCGGATTTTCCGTGATGCCAATTTCGGCAACGGTTATAACGCGTAGTGAAACATTTTTGGCGACGGTTTGAAACTGTCGCCAATTTTTTTTTTTTTTTTTTTTGTAATGAGTACGAGATGCCAGATGCATCGAAAAAGAAAGAATACGATGCCAGATGCATCAAAAAGAACAGAATACGATGCCAGATGCATCGAAAAAGAAAAGAATACGATGCCAAATGCATCGAAAAAGAACAGTATGCAAAAGGAAGAACATACAAAAAGAATCATACAACCAACAAATGCTCAAAAACAAAGATCAGATCTCTAGATGCCTAGATGCCAGATGCATCGAAAAAGAACCATACGAACAACAAATGCTCATTGTCTGCCACAACGGTCCTCATTCATTTACCGCGCTTGTTTGCTTCGTTTGAATAAAGTGTAGTTTACCAAAACAAAAAAAAAAATAAAATGGACAAACCTTAAAGACCAAGTAAGGATTCGAACCAGTTGGAACGGGAGATTCGATCTCGTTCCGTTCTCAACCTACGACCAAAAATTCATCAGGAATCTCGACTGAAATGGACGGTCGAGATCAAAATCTCATCACAAAGACAAGTTGATTAATACAGAGCGTCATTTCCTCCATATAGTAGGCCCTGAAAAGTAACAGAGATAAAAACTGGGTTAAAATATGTTGCATTTTAAAGGGCATGATACATATCTAAAGCTCTAATTCTGCTCCTTCCTTTATAACCAATCCCTTTAGGTTAATCATTAATTGGTCAGAATCAGGGACAAGATCAGGGTCAGAATCAAGACCAAAATCAGGGTTAGAATCGGGCCAAAATTAGGGCCAAAATTAAGGCCAAGATCAGGGTCAAAATCAGGGCTAGAATCAGGGCCAGAATCAAGGCCAAGATCAGGGCCAAAATTAGGGACGGGCCGGGATGGGCTGGGCGGGCCAAAGAGTAATCCTAGGCCCACCCTTGGCCCTAGTTCAGGGCCAGAATATTTTGGCCCTAACCCGCTCTTAGGGCCAAAATCTTTAGCCCAAGCGCTATTCGGGCTCAGGGCGGGCTTAGGGCGGGTCAAGGCCACTAGGGCCAAACTTGCACCCCTATGGAAGGGTTGATCGATCTTGGGAATGTGAAAACGCATGGCCACTCAGATTGCACAAAAATTGAGGCATTTAAATACCTTAAAGAAAGTGCCCACAATACATCTAAACCTTGATAATTATTGTTCATGTATCACAACCGTTCATGATGTATTTTTCAACAAGAAAGTTGCTTGTGTCATTCAAAGTGGGTAAGTTCTTGTACTTGATCTTTATTGTACAATTTTTTTGTCTTATATGTTTGCTCGTGATAACATATTTTTCCACAGGCATTTCAAAGGATTCGGATTCGAATCCTTATAGGGAAGAAATTCTGACCCCAAGAGATTGGAACTCTTAATCTCATACTTATAAGACAAAAATCTCTTGCGCATTCACAAAAATCACAAATGAATCCACAGATTTCATTCCGCATATTCAGTTAACCAAGCAGTTAATTTTATAAATTATGACTCCATATATTTAAAATCTATAGATTTGAAATCTCTAGATATTTGAAATCTCCAGACTCATGTAACCAAACATGCCCTTAAATGATCTCATACCCTCCCTAGTTAGGGTTTGAATTATAAAATTGGTAATATATCTATTCTACAATTTGATTTTTTTTTTTAATTAACAATGATCCAATGATGCTTTAAATTTTATACCAATCATAACCTTTATATATATATGCTCAAAAATATATATATTTCTACGTGAATGGAGCCCTAATGGATCTAACTAACTTGATATTTTAATTAGTTCAAGTCACTTAGTTTAGATTAGTTCAATTTGATATGTTTTTCATTTCCGCTAACTATTAGTCCTTCAAATACTAGATTAGTTCGCGCACTTAGTTTAGATTAGTTCAATTTGATATGTTTTTTCTTAATTTCTTCAAGTAACTAAACAATCTAATACAGAATAATGGATTTGTACGTGTGCTATACATGTTTAATACTTGAACATTTAAGTTCAAATGGATACTGCAACCAATTTAGTTAATCTGGATACTTTTGGGGCATATATTATATATAGCTTTTAGCATGAAAACTGAAAATCACAATGAATTATTTGACATGTATTACAAATACTATATCATCATCTTCCACTGCTATAAGCCACGTTAGATGAAGTTGGAAGTGGATGGAATTTGAAGTTCTTCCGGCATTAAGCTTCTTCATTTCCTCTGTTGTTAACTTCCACAACCTTTGCTGGATGTGGGTTTGCAATTTGCTGAGCCAGGTCATAAGTAGCATGTACAGCAACCAACAAGTAGTAAACTAGCATCACAATCATACAGATACTGAACCTCACAAAAGCCTGAGACCCAAGAGAACCCATCAAGAACAGGTTCATTGCTATGGACAAGGATGGCAGCCAAGGAACAAGAGGAACCCCCCAGACTTTCGGAGTCCGCTGCTGAGGCACAAATATTGCGATCCCCAGCGTCCCAGCAAACCAGAATGGAACAGTAATAACATAACCAAACCAACCATCAGGCCTCAAGCCCCAGTAAGCTGAAGTACCTATTGAGGAAGCAATGATGATCAGCAGAAAAGCTACTAGCTTGTAGAGGTTTCTCTGAGGAGTAATTCCTCTAACATAGTATCTCCTTACTAAGTGTGCAATTGCCATCATTGCGAAAATAAAGAGTGTACTGATGGATACCATGCTTGATAGGATATCCAAGCTGGAGAAGAAAGCAATACAGGCACTTAAAATGGTGATCAATAGGGTGGCATTGATGGGTGTACGTGTTTTTGGATGGACAAGAGCAAACCACGGCGGAATCATGTGAGACCTTGCGATGTGAGTGAGATAGCGAGCCTCGCCAAGTGCTCTCATCAATAAAACGGTGGTCATTCCCTTAAGTGCACCTAGAGATACAAAGTACTGTGCCCAAATCATCCCCACACCCTGAAATGCAACTGAGTAGGCTGCATTTGGGTCTATCTCTGTATATTTCTGCATCGCACTCAATGACAGGGCCATCAAGCAGTAAATCACTGTGATTATTGACATGGATCCGAGCAGACCCAATGGAATATCTCTCGACGGATTTTTGGTTTCTTCAGCCAAGGTGGCAACGTTATCGAATCCACCATATGCAAAATAAACGATTGCAGCAGCTTGGAAGACTCCTTTTGCCCCATAAGGAAAGAAGGGTGTCAAGTTGGCAGGGTTTGAATGAACAAATCCTGCAATTATCACAAATAATATAACTGCTGTGTTTAATGCTGTTGAAACCCAATTGAAGACTGATGTCTTCTTGGTGCTTAACATTGCAAGTGTTGCAGTGATGAACAGCACTGCCACAGCAATTGGGTCCAAGAGGTTGAAATTAGTTGCTAGATGAGGGGCTAAAATCCGCAATGAGTTAGGGGGGCGGTTCAGAAGCGTAGCAAAGTAAGAAGTCCAAGCTCTGGCTACAGCTGCACCACCAACAATGCTCTTCAAGAATATGTTTCCTGCAGTAAGGAAAGCAATAAAATCTCCTAATTCAACTCGCAGGTAAGCAAAAGATCCTCCTGCCACCGGAATTTCAACTGCAAATTCTGTGTAGCAGAAGACAGACAGCATCGCCGAAAGGCCTGAAACAACATAGGACAGCACTATAGCAGGACCTGCTTGATAATGAGCTTCTTGGCCTGTTAGGACAAAGATTCCAGCACCAATGACAGCACCAAACCCAAACCATGTTAGATCCCACCAGTTCAGGCACCGTTTCATTTCATTCTCGCTTTGTTTCCGGAGTTCCCCGACCTCACTGGCATCATCAGATCGGCTGGTGAGTCTGTTCTTGAACCGAAAACATGTTTGTGAGAGTGCTGTTCTATAGCTGCTCCAGCTTTGGAAGGATTGATCAGGAAAGAAATCTTGCTTGCTCCACCTCCAGTAACTCCTAGGCTGATTATCATCGTTGCCCAATTCTTCTGGTGAACCCATGAGAGTGTTTTGCTGTATCTTGTCTTCAACTTTGCTTTTGGCGTAGCATATTGTGGAAGAAATCGATTGAAGTGTTAGTCCTTATGCCCAGTTGATGAATACAGGTACCAAAGAAGACCTTTCTTGGGAAGAAAAAGGAATGACATCAACCGATAGAATTTGGGCTTTAGAGATTCCAAGAGGTGGATAAGTTTACAGACTTGATTCTCTTTCACACACACATGCACTTAACTCTCTCCACAGCCTCCTAAGCAACCAGTTCCAGACTCAGAAATACATCAAGGAAAGAACAAATGAATGACATCAACCAAGAGGATATGGGCTTTGCAGATCCCAAGGGGTGGATAAATCCCAGAGAGCTGTGGTTTTATGACATCAACTCATGGAAACTATGGATTTTGAGGAGGTTTTCTGATTCACAGACAAAAACCTACTGTCGCAGTCAAGGAGAGTCAACTTTATTTACTTATTGAAATTAATAGTTGGTGCAACAAATATGTACAAATTAATTAAACAAATTTGATAAACACTCATCAGTTTTTTGTTTTTTAGTGTAAGAGAGTTTGAATCTTTGGAGTGCGTGAATCATGATACATCCAGAGGAGATGGAGGCTGTTTTCTTCCATTCACAGTGGCTTTGAATTACAAAACCAGAAATATCCAAAGATCACAATGGCAGGGAGAGACATCCCCTAAGCAATATAACAATAATACAGATGGTATATTCTGCCATTGGTGACAATATATGAGATTCAAATAGTATTGTAGTTCAAGCATTTTTCCTGCTCTTTAGCAACACCAGAACACATGTATGCTAAGCAATATAACATTAATACAGATGGTACCTCACAAAACTTGGATATTCTGCCATTGGAGACATGATATGAGATTCAAATAGTATTGTAGTTCAAGCATTTTTCCTGCTCTTTAGCAACACCAGAACACATGTATGCTAAGCAATATAACATTAATACAGATGGTACCTCACAAAACTTGGATATTCTGCCATTGGAGACATGATATGAGATTCAAATAGTATTGTAGTTCAAGCATTTTTCCTGCTCTTTAGCAACACCAGAACACTTGTATGCTAAGTATGGGCTACATGACATGCTCTTCAAATTGCATGGCAAGAAAAAAATCATACTGATTTTTGCTCTCTCCCTCCCACCCCTCCTACCTTTTTCCAAAAAGAAATAAATAAAGACAGTTTTAACTGTCCAAGACAAACAATATAGTTATAATAATTGAAACACAATTGTAATCTGAAACAAAAGATATGGATGCCACTGAACTGTTTAGAGGTTCAAACATTCCCTGCAGAAAAAATCACACGAAATTCACAGAACCAAGGATCAAGAACCAAGTATGACATGAAAACCAGAATGAATTCTTCTCTTAGGTGCAGCAGAAGACAATATCAAGTTAAAACTCAAAATCGTACAGCTCAAATATTCTAATGTGAATTATCTCAGATGGCTAAGAATTACAGGGATGTGAATTGTGATGGCATCAAATTCATACCATCCTTGATTAAGATCACATCATGTATACTGGCCATTGGCCAAGGACCAATAAATATGTTACACAAAAAACCAGAAGGATATTTATATACATCATTCTAACATCAGTAAATGTAATAACAACTGATTAATAAGCCCAAGAAACACATTGCAATTCTCTTTTATCATTAAGGAGAAAGAGTTTTAGTTTCAATGGAAAATCCAGGATGACAATAAATGACTCATTACTATAAAATGATTGGACTAGTCAATGTTGCTTGAGCAACTAAAATTTCATAATATTCTAACAAAAAGGAACTCAAATTTGGAATAAATGATTTCTCAACTCTCAAGAATAAACCAGTTCTGTAATCATGGTTGGAACTTGGAAGGCTCCCCTGCTATAGAATAGAAATGTAGAAAATTATCAAATTTTGCTCAATAAAACTTTCTGTCGTTCAATTAAAGATACATAAGGAAGTTGGATATTCCCAAAGTCTCTTGAAGGACAAACAAAGGGTTAATACAGATTCCTCTGAAGCAAGCCTGTCACAAGAAATTTCTAGCTTTAGAGAACAGACAGAAGGTAAAAGAGTACTAACTCAAGTAATGATAGTCAATTATTTCCAACTAAAGTGAAGGACTCTACTTGTGTCAACTTGATCCATAAACAAATGGAGGCTTAAAATCAACTAGAGAATTCCACAATCAAGTAACCAGAAAATATAGAAAATCAACTTTATAGAATTATGAATCCAACTACTTTGATGAGCGCATGCTACTCCATGGGAATTTAGCAGTCCCAGCATTGGAATCACCAGGAACACCACGGCCTCTGTGTCTTCCTTGCATGGTAGGTTGCTTCTCAGGCTTAAATCTGCTGTCACCCTTGCCATCAAGCCAATGAGATTTCCCTTCCTTTTCCTCAACAATGCTCGACTTTGACTGCTTATTCATTCTTTGCCTCTCCTCTTCGATTATGCGCATTGGAAAGAGATCTGGAGAGATGGATAATGGAGTCTTTAAGGTTACATAGGCCTTCTTGTAATCTGGTTTCGCAATTAGTAGACCACCTCTCTTCTTCTTCTTACCCTCCATGTTTAATGTTTGGACCTTCTCTACTTCAAAGCCGTACAATGATTCAAGAACTCTCTTGATTTCAATCTTTTATATGTAAACAAAAGAAGCAATAATAAACAAATAAATATAATAGTTGAGTTTAAATATATAAAAGAAAAAACTATTGATAGCCCATAAATCACCTTTGAAGCTGAAGGGATAGTTTTGAGTGCAATTTCTGTGATGTTGTTGAAAGATGAAGGCATGAGAAGCTTTATGGGGAGATTAGCAAAATGGATGACTCGTCTTCCCAACCTGCTGCCCATGTTGCTTCCTTCCTTGTTGATGATCTAATTACTGCATATGAACAATAAAAATTAAATGGGAGGTAATATAAGTATATGAAATTCACTTATCCACCATCCGTTCCTTAAGTAGCATTAAAGAAAAGTAAGTTAGTGAACATCAGTATTCTAGTAGGTTTCTTCTGTCTATATATAAAATACCTAAGAGGCAGTCAGCTCAACACTCAACATAGAGTTGTCACACTATCCTAACAACTGCAACCTAATCAATCTCAACTACACATCCTACTTCCTTTCTATGAACTACTTGCTTGTTTTTTACCTTGCTCTTAACAACTCTCCATAATGATCTTATATTTGCCCTGCCTCTCTACAAACTCCCAATGTTTCATTTTACCTCACCTCCTGGCCAATGTTGATCTACCATGCATCCACCTTTTCCTCAATTTCTTTCATTTCCTCGGCAAATATTAGAAGAACCTACCTTCCTGATGCAGCCAGCAAAAGAAGACAGGGAAATAAGCTAATTGATATGATTATTAGACCTATCCTGTTTGTGTTTCAGCAGTAATAATCTAGAGAATTCCAGCAGCTTCCAGATATTTTTAGCAGTTTCTATTTTGTGGACTTGTAACTGTGCTCCTATGTGGTTGTTCTGATTCTAGGAACTTGTTAATAGGTAGTTGTTAGGTTGAGTTGCACTTTCTTCTGGTAGAACCTAAGTTATTAGATTCCTTTCCTTTTTCCTTTTAGTAAGGTTTCATTGTAAAACATCAAGAGTGAAAACATGGGTACACACTCACTTCACAAAAAGGCTTGTGCAGCTAAAAACCCCAATAACTACATTTTCTGTCATTTTGAAAGGAGCTAGTCAGAATACAAGAATGCAATGTCAATGAATATTGCTCAAATCTCAGTTGAAGTCCAAAAATAAAAGGTCAAAAGAACACACTATTTCAGCTAAATAGTGAGAATATTATTTAAGCTAACAGCAGTATTGCAACCATAATGATTGTAAATCGACAGAACAAAGAGTATCATATGAGCAAAAACTAAAAGAATTCCTGGTTGAAGAAAGAAATATAAATACTGGAAACAGCATACTCTTTAAACAGAACTACAAGACCAGCACATCAATATCAAACAACAGCTTCCTGCAACCACAGCTATTCAAACCTTGAAGAGAAGAGCCATTGAACAGAACAATGTTACAGAAACACCAAAATCTCATTGGCATCACAATTGAAGATCAGAAACATGGAAAAACAAATAATTTTGTGTCTATGCTCCACCTGTCTTATTTTTGGACAGGAACAATCAGCCCAAAGCGTAAATGGCATCATTTATCACACACTTTTTCAATCATACCAGCACATTAGAAACTCAAACGATTCAAACCTTATTTTCTTAGATGCAGAGATCGCCACTGCGGGTAAGAACCCACACGAGCTAATGAGGTAAGACACTACAAAATTGTTCTAAATCTGATCTATGCGGCTTTGCGAGGAGATGAATCTGAGAAATAAAGGGTTTCGAAGCCGTTGAAGCTTGCACAGTCTTTCCAATTAGGAGAAGATTTAACGTTCTAGGTTGGATATAAATAACTTACCCCTTTTTTATTAGTTCAACAGAGGGTCTTCAGCTGCTTCCGCTCCTTCTGTTCATCTCTGAAGCCAATGTATTCTGCCCGTTACTCCACTAGGGCATTTGGTTTCTTTGAACAGAGGTAAGACCGTAAGGTATACAGGCATGGTTCGCTATCTAGGATGGAATCGGATCCAGAGGAAGAAATCAGGAAATCAGGGTTTGATTTTGTAAATTTCTAAAATAGAAAACGTTTGAAAGTAAAAAAGGAAAATGTATTTCCGTTTATATCCCACATTTTTAATCCCAACCATTGGATTTTTTTTTGAAAAGTCTGGTGAAATCTTGACAATTGGAGGCAGCCACGGTTGGCTGCCCCAAATAAAAATTCCAAGCAAGGACGGGTTTTAAGGGATTTTTATTTGCGGCAGGCCAACTGGTCCAGACTACACCATCTTTACAAAACAAGATTCAATGGTTGGGATTAAAGGCGCGACACTAAATGTAAATATAATTTTTTTTCTTTACCTTCAAAGATTTTCAATTTTAAAAATTTAAAAAATCCAACCCCTCTCTCCATCTGCCGGACTGCTTCACCGTCGAAGATCCTCAAGAGCGATGAGGATCTAGCAGAAAATCTTTTCATAGAAAAATTAAGAGTATTTTTTATGAATTTTATTTTATTTTTTGACCATTTTTCATTTTTGTGAGTGTTTTATATCTGGATATCTATTTTTATTTACTAGATAGAAGTCTAGAACAGGAAAAATCTCACAGACAAATTTTGATTTTTATCATTTTTGGATTTGGAGTAGTTCTAATTAAAATGTGATTATATGACCCAGAAAATAGGCATAAGAACATTATTTACTTTTCTTTTCTTGCGTTGAAACAATATTTACTTTAATATAAGAGTGTAAATTGGTTCAGTTTTGTTTGAATCCTAAGCTACAGGAAAACTGATTTTTATTAAATATAATGAGATTTGTCATAATACTTATAGATATAATACTGTACAATTAGCACACAATTGGCACTCAGTTGTGATACATCTAGCATATGATATAGCTATCGTATGAGTGAGCGTTCATCTGTAACATAAACCAATAGATCAAAAAGACTATATACCAATAGATCTTTCTCTTCAACTGAACAAAATACCACTTTAATGATGTGAAGAAATTTTTTAAACTATTGTACTTAAAAGAATCAAGAGGAAACTACAAATACTAATAGCATTAATCCTAAAACAATGCAACAATGGTTAATCTCTTCACAAGTTGCAGATTAATGAAGAGTTAGCTTTGTAATTTGTGTCATCTGAGTATTAAATTCAAGTTTCAAATCCAACGCTAACGCTTTAAATTGTTATTAGTTTCTTCCTCGATGAGAGAGATGTATACAGTTGTACAGGCTCTTCATCTATAAATTGGTGATTGTTCTTCAAATTATTCTAGTAAACAAGTCTAAACCAGCAGCTTGACCTGAAATGGCCGAGGAAGATGAATACTATGATATGATGATGAACACAGATTATTCATACTACTACAATCAGTTCGGTTGTGATAGCGAAGACAACCACAAGGAGGATTGTGTGAACAATGAGGGTGGTGTTGATGATGAACCTTCTTCAGATGATTCTGATCATGAAGATGAAAAGGATGACAGAAACTACAGCAATGCTGGCATTAATGGACATTCTGGTTGGATTGATGCGGAATCTGGGTTTGTCTGGTGATGAGTTTTATACTTCAAACCGATATCACTCTGAGAATGATTTTGAGGATTATTTCTATGGCTTCCAACAGGAAGATTATCCTGGTTCTGAGTTTGATGCCAATTTTTCAGATTATCTATCTATCTAGTATTTATTTTTTCTTTCTCTGTTGGGCTATAAGGATCTAGTATGTGAAACTTTGATGTTCATTATAGTATGATAGTTGTGTAGAAAATAGAAAAGCAAAACGTTAACAGAGAGAATGACCTGGATTCTGATTCTACCATTGGGGACTTTCCTCGAACACATAGTTACATGATATCTCAATGATTAAAATCAACAAGTCTTAAAAGTAAAACCTATAGAAACGTGAAGCAGAAGGTGGGGTAGAAAACTTCTGTAGAAAAAAAATCAGAGGAGGTAGATCAGATAATCTAACATTCTAACTCTAGAATACAATCTAATGTAAATTCCATGATAAACAAAACAAAAGCAAAACATAAAAGATCAAAATGGGTGAAAGAATAAATAATCAAGAGATTTTATGCAGAAAATTTACCTTAGAATGACGAATCTATAGCAAGACTTGAGAAATATACAGCCACCGAGAACAGTCGTTCTTGTGAAAGTCGTGTATAGGGTTTGAGAGTGAGAAAGAAGAAGAAAATTGATTTTCATAAAGAATGTCTATTAACGATTTTACCCTCGTCTTTTAACTTTATCAGGGAAACGGAATCCTTGATATTGGTATTTGAGGGGGGCAAAAGAGTCCGATCGGAATTCTTATAGTGCTGACTGCTCTACCCCTTCGTAAAATAATTTCGCGCAACCTTCGCCCATTGCACGGTTTTCTTGTTTGTCAGATAGATCGAACGCACAACAGAGCGCAAGAGAACAGAGAACAGCAGCCATGGCGACTCCAGATCATCTCTTCAGCCTTCGCAACAACTTCTACTTGGGAGCTTACCAGGCTGCCATTAACAACAGCGATGTTCCCAATCTCTCTCCAGAAGATGCGATCGAGAGAGATTGCCTTGTTTATAGATCTTACATTGCTCTCGGAAGCTATCAGGTTCTGACATCTCTCACTACCTCACTTAGTTTACTCTAAATCCGCAATTAAATCCGCAATGAAACAAAGATCCGATAATATTTTCTTCCTCCTTCATGCTTGCAGCTTGTCGTTAACGAAATAGATTCTTCGGCTGCCACGCCTCTTCAGGCTATCAAATTGCTTGCCCTGTATCTCTCTGGGCCAGAAACTAAGGTTGGTTTTTTTTTCTTTCCAGATCCTTCTAATGCTTAAGATCTGAGAATTGACGTTTAAACTAGTTATAGTCACTGGATCTTCCCTGAATTTTAACTTACACAAGTAATTCATCGAGACCTCCCAGATCTCCCACGCTCCTTTGCGAATTGATATTTTAGAATCCTTTCCTGTGATGTTTTGTTTACATGGCTTGTGGTTGCAATCTTTGTTGGTGTCTCATATTGTGTGATATGGAACTCGGGCGCCGAGATTGGCTTATATTTTATTAAGGTGTAAATGATGCATTTCGGTTTTGTAATTGTGCAGGAATCTTCAATTTCGGGTCTCCAAGAGTGGTTACAGGATCCAGCCGTTGGAAGCAACCCTGTTTTACGACTGATTGCAGGGATCATTTACATGCATGAACAGGATTACAATGAGGCTCTGAAGCATACCAACGCTGGTGGAACTATGGAACTGTTAGTTTTAAATTACCTTCTATTTTTTGAAATTTCCGAAATAATTAAATACTTTTCATGCGTAATATCATTAGCTGATATTGTGTGGGAAAATTTTATAATCTAGTTAGAAGATCAGCAATGACATATACTGCTGAAGTTGGAAAATAAAGAGCACACATTTAAGCAAAACTTAATGTGACTAAAATGAAGATTTTGTGGTGGATGAATGGTAATAAGATAAAAGGAAAAAGTGAACAAGTTAGAGTGAACCTCGGCGTTAGCTCGGCGTAGCCCTATTCATGATAAGTTGTGACATATTTGCCTGAGGTGGCATGGACATGTGCAATGTAATTCCGTAGATTTTCCAGTTTAAAAATGATCTCAAACTGAAGTAGCTAAAACAGCCAGACATAGAGAGCCTTGAAATGATAATTGGAGAAGTGGACAGAAGATATCTATAGCTTAGTACTAGGATCCTGGGTAGTTTTCAATACAACAGGTTAGAGAAATAGGATCTGTATATGCAACTGCATTTAGTTGGCACTTGGTGAGAATTATGGTGCAGATTAAGGCATGAAGTTTCGGTTGAGAATGGTTCAATTTCCCTTCAATTGGAAAATTTTAAAACCCTTAGTAACAGTATTTATGTATTCTATAAATGAACTTTTATAGAAGGTGAAGCCCATTACAGATGCTTGTTGGCTAGAAATGTTGTAAATAAATAGAGTAAGATTACATTTTGTGATCCCTTATTTTAATTATGAATGATAATTTTTTATAAGGAGTGTAGATAGTAGTTAAACCTTTGGGTAATCACTGCTTGATTACTATTTGAACCTTCAATACTCAATATTTATCCTTGTGGACCTTGTCTAGGAAAGAAAAGAGATCATGACTAACCACAAGATTGAGCTAATCCCTAATTTAATTCGTAAGACTGATGCGTTGCTAGTTATGAGTACGTGAGGGTCTGAGAATCCAATGGATCAGAGTAACGCAGAGGTAAAAGCCTGAGCTGAAGTGAGAATTTGTCCATCTTTGCTCACTCTAGAATCAGTATAAAAGCTTTAATTTACTTGTAAGTTGTACTGAGTCACTCACTGTAGAGGGGCCTTTATCCGCTCCTTATGATCTTCACAGCGTATGTGTTCTAATATTGATTTTTTTTCCAGAAACTATGGAGACACAAATAAATGTAAGATTAGAACCAAAATAGGTCTAATCCCAGTCAGCATCAAATAGAAAATCTACAGGAACAAGAAAGAGAACGGCGGGATCTTAAAATGGTAACCACCAAAGAAGAGAAATTGGGAACTCAAATGAGCGGAAAGATAACCTGCTGAAGTAACAAATGCATTGAATACTATCTTGACAATCGTTTGAATGCTTTTACTGTAGTAGAATTAATCCCAACGAGTTAAAGAGCTCTTGAAATTGAATAGGGCAGAATTAGGGTTTGGAATCAAGAACCAGTGAAAGAGAATGGATTTCTCATCCTTGGTCTCTCAGTTATCCTTTCACTACTCCTTTAGTTTTCTCTGAAGGTCATTATGTGGGTTTTCTTGCTTTTCTGGATTCAATTCAATTTCCATTCCTTTACTTCTCCATTATTGAATAAAAACTAGTCTGTGATTTTGATAAATCTCTTCTTTTGCAGGCATGCGCTGAATGTTCAAATTTTTCTTAAGATGCATAGATCAGATCATGCAGAGAAGCAACTGAAGATTATGCAACAAATTGATGAGGACCACACTCTAACCCAACTTGCAAATGCATGGCTAAATTTGGCAGTGGTAAATGCAAGTTCTCGAACTGGTATATTTGAAAATGAGAATTTTCCTGTTTATGACCTTTGTATATTGTTCTTTTATTCCAGGGTGGTTCTAAGATACAAGAAGCTTACCTGATCTTCCAAGATTTCTCTGAGAGGTTTCCAATGACCACATTGGTTCTGAATGGTAAGGCTGTCTGTTGCATGCACATGGGTCACTTTGATGAAGCTGAAACTCTGTTGCTAGAAGCACTAAACAAGGTATTTTTCCTTGGACGCTATAGAAATGATAAATCTAACATTTTAAAATGTGAAATTAACAACAGATTAATATTTTTCCAGGATGCAAAGGATGCTGAAACTCTGGCCAACCTTTATGTATGCTGTCTTCATCTTGGCAAGCAGTCATCTCGTTTTTTGAGGTAAGCCATCAACATATTCTGTCTCCTCCCTTGAACTTATTAGCTCGTACTTGCCGATAAAATTACTAGTGTTGAGCATAATAGATTGATGAGCATCTCTCTTAGCAGGGAAAGTTCACAAGTATTTAGGAAAAGAAAAGAACAAGATTGACAATGACAAAAATTTTGCAATTCTAGTGTTGTATATGCTCTGCCCCTTTTTGACATAGTAGACTTTGATTTTATAGGTAATGAGCAGGCAAAAATTTCTTGTCTGTTTTGTTTTTGGTGGTGTGTTTTCTTTTTGGGTGGGGGGATCTGAACCATGGCTGTAAACCAGGTTTTCTAACCCAATTTGTCCTCCCTGACTGGTGGCAAAGAAGAGTCACTGGTGACTCAGGGTAATGTAGATCAGTCACAAGAGTATCTGATGCAGCTGATAACTTGGAGTCTTGGACCCAAACTTGGTTGGATAGATGGAGATTTACTGGGTCCAGTTTGAGTTCTGGTCTAGTAGGGACATTAGTTATCTAGTTATTTTCTGGATTTTTTGTTCAGTCTGCTGTTTATTTTGAATTTGTGTAGGCAGTGATAGAGTTTCATTGTGTTTTTTCGAGTTAGAATAGGTGTGCTTGATTTCTGGTCTACTTTTCTTTTTCTTTTTATTTACCTTGTAATTATGCAAATATACAGTTAGAATTCTGATATCTCCTCAGATTTCTTCCCATCCTCCACCAGGATCTCAAACTTTGGTCCAGAAAAGCATTTACTTTGACCAGTCCTCTGGTTTGAAGGAAATATCAGAACAATAAACTTTAAAAGGAAAAAATATTAGGGATGAAGAAGAATGGGTAGTCCCTCTCTCCATGTCCTTTCACCGTATTTTGCCCCTAACCATTAACCATTTGTCTCACCGTACTCCCTCAAGAGCAAAGCACAAGGCTATGTTTTGTTTTCTCTCTCATCTCATTTATGAAACTTGTGAAGGCAGTAGCCCCTTATGTTGAAGACTCAAAAACAAACTTTAAATCACTAAAAAGGAAATACCTCCAAGTTCAAAACATAACTGGGAAACTTAAATAATGGAAAAACCCAGCTCAAATCAGTTAACCAAACTAATGAATTAAATCCTGTATTCTTACTTTGTACTCATATTTTTGGTCTATTACAAAGAAAATTCATCTGATCAAGGGCCCAACATATGCATACCAATCCAAGGGCTTATTTTCAATAAAATAACCCCTTTAAGTGACTTACCTGCATCACCGGGAATGTCTTCACTAAATTTAAAATTTATTAGATACATATATATATATATATATATACATGGGTAGCCAGAAAAAAATGTAGAAAATCAAGAGAATCAAATGCCATTTTCCAAGACCCCAGCCACAATCCCCCCCCCCCCCAAAAAAAAAAAAAAAAAAAAAAGGGGAAAAGAAAAGGGCCGGCCCTGCTGGGGGAAAACCAAAATCCTAAACGAGAAAGTACATTTTTGTACAAGACCAACCCGGAGTAGCATGGAATCAGAATTCCAAGAAACCAAGTCTTTCTTAATAATTCCTTTGCAAAGGAATCTCATCAGATCTGTGGCTGCATATCTTCTTGATGCTTTGCTTCAAAGTATCAACTTATGGAGGTCTTCTCTACCTTAGCTATTGTACAAATTTTAAGCACAATAAGTAAGAGAAAATGTCTCCTCCCAAAAATAAATAAGGGCAAATTACATATAGACCCCTTGTGTTTGTAGTCAATTACGTCTACTACCTGTGAAAAAAGAATCAATTACAGATGCCCCCCTACTGTTAAGAATTGAAAGCTATAATTGGGCAGCTCTGCTGAAGCAGTAAGGGGGCATCTGTAATTGATTTTTTTTCAGGGTTAGTAGATGTAATTGATTGCAAATATAGGGGGTTTATAAGTAATTTTCACAATAAATAAAGATACCAGATTTGAAAGACAGAATCCCAAAGATGGCAGCAGGATTACAAATGACTGAACTAAGAGATATTAAAAATTTTGGAAGTTCCTTTTTTTAGTTCTTTCAATGAAAGAAATCTTCATTTTTAAGACTTTGGGTAACAATGGATGATGAATTATTTCAGGTCAGTGGCGAGTGCTTAATGGGGAGTTCATTGGAGGCAGCTTTGGTGCCCTTGGTTAGGGCATGCCTTCCTGGGCTCCCCAGGCAAAATCAGTGAATTACTGCTACCATATCCATTAATGTTAGTGTCCTGCTTTGGCCTGTGGAAGCTGGAGAGAGAGATTTAAAGGGGGGTGAGAAAGGGATAGAGTTGAATGTTAGGGTTAGGATGTTTTGGCCTTTATGTGTTTATTTATTTATTTTCTCCCCTTCTTCTCTCTCTAAATAGAACAGACACAAGGTCTACGTGGAAGGTTGCAGTTGACCAAAAGAGTTTACAGGACTCTGGAGTTTTTGCTCGATTGGGTGTTACTCAGGAAATCTCCAAGTCGAGTGAGAATTAGGGCAACTGTGTTGAGTGCTTTGATTTTCTATGCCTCATTTAGTCTACATGGCTCTTCATCCGATTCTCTATTCATTTGACAACAACCTTTGAGTCAAGTGAAAATGGAGGCCACTCTGATTTGGGTGTCAAGTAGGTTTCCTGTCCGGTTTACTCGAGTCTGGAAGGCATGTTATGTCGGACTTGAAATATTCTTATACGATCATGTAAATCCTCCAATCTGATATCCTTATAGTTATGTTATTCTAGTGCTAAAAGAATTTGCATCTGGAGAGCACATGAAACTTTACGTTGCTATTAGAGGGCCAGCTTGAGTTGCCTATATAACTAATCGCAATAATTTGTTTATGCAGCCAATTGAAACTCTCACATCCTGACCACATGCTCGTCAAACGTATGGTGTCTGCTGAAGAGAGCTTTGACAGAGCTGTTCAAACAATTTCTTGAAGGTTTCGTGGATCAGTCAACATCCTGCTGGGAGTTTGTGATCCTACAGTCTGCAAATTTTTTTCTTCTTATTTCATATTATTGTTTCTTTATCTATTGATGTTCATGCTGTTGAAGTTGTAGTGTAACTAGTGTTCCCCTTTGCTTTCCCTTTCCATGTCCTTATTTGTTCTGATTGAAGTTTTGGTCATCATCAAGTATTCTAAAGTTCGTGACCTCTTATGAACTATACATGGATCCAATAGAGAAGAATGAGTTCAAGGATGCTTTGTTGTATATTTTTTGTTGTTGTTAGGATGCTTTTCCTTTGTCTTCTTTTTTAGGATATGTGGTATTTTGAGGAATTATTTCACAGCCTTTTCTAATTACATTCTATTAAATATTGCAAAATGTTGTGGAGTTCTTTTGCCTAGTGAATTCATTAATGGAGCATTTAATTCCTAGCTGTTAGACTATATCATCATCCCAGATTTCTGCATATCACAAAAACATGTACTATTGAGTAAGAAACATCATTTATTTTATGGGATTTGGACGTATTTGTTGAAATAGCTAGTTTTTGCTCCACTTGCTCAGCTCTTCTGAGAAATGATTCTGCTTTTCCGCTGCTCTTTTAAGTCGGTAAACCTTTTGGGTGCTGGCACGTGACTTATGTTGTCGGAAGAGGAGATAGATTTTGCTCAGGTGACAAATTTATTGATAAATAATGAATAAATAGTCTTTATAGGGCAGAATGATGAACTGTATGACCCATTAGACAATACATTAGCGAAAAATCGAAATGAGAAGCTCCGGGGCTGTTAAGCCATTTTGGGAAGCCATATACCAAGATTAGGTATTTAATCAGTATGATTTTTTTTAAGGGTTTGAAAAAGAGTGGATGTAATAATGGCAATCTTGTGGCCCCCACTATACAATGTCTGGACTTTTGAGTTTAAGTTATACAAGTATTAGTCTTGTGAAATATCGGCGCAAATACTGACCCCGTTAGCGTAGCTCCACCCGATACCCAGTATAAAAGTTTTAGAATTATGAAAGATGTTAAAAAGTTGAGTCCTTTAAGATTATTATTGATTTAACCAACTATTAGAGGTCTAAGCCTTACCGACATAGCGTTGGACTATCAAGTGAAAGAATTCTGAACTTATACCCCAAGTTGTTTTAATCCTCTCTGCTGATTTGAGTTGAGTTGAGTTGAGTTGCCAGGAAATTGATTGAAACCATTGGCTTCACATATGTCCTCCTAATAGGTTCCCAAAATCCAGCTATGAGGTAACTACTACAGTATCCCTTGTCGACTATTGTTTTAAAGGGACAAACTTGTCAATCTAAGCCATGTGATTGTGAATGATAAAAGTTAAGGTGGTTTGTTTGATTCATTATATGCTACTGTGGTAAATGGTGATTTTGGGAGCTTAAAACATATTATAGAATAGAAGGTGATAGTGATAGCCGCTCCAATCGGTGAAACTTTCAAGTTTCAACGCCTCAACCTTTTGGATCCTCCATTCATGCATCTGTTACATCAATGTATTCTTTCTTTTTCATTACCATGAACGTGAACCTGGTGGTCAATCAAAGGAGAATTTTTATGTCATATTTTAGATGGACGAGCCAACAGTTGTCTTCCACTGAATATTTTAAACCTTTAGGAGGACAAAATGTGTTCGGCGCCGGTTAGTAAGGATGTAGATGGATTGGGTTGTGAACTTGTGATCGAATATTACAATTATTCTATCCATGAGGTTAGAGCACACCTCACCCCCTAGTTCCTTTTGTTTTTTTTTTTAATTGAGTGAAACTTGAATGTTGTGTTATATTGTTAAACAAATAATAAGCATGAAAATCTAAATTCATGCAATAAAACAAATGCAGAAGCAGTGAGTATTTGTCACACACCTCCTACTAGGGGTGGAACTAGGATTTAATAGTGAGAGGACGAATAATAAAAGTTCAGATTAGGGAAGCACCAATACTTTTTCGTCATACATATTGTGTGGCCCTTATAAGACCCATTAGGGTCCCACTTATGAATTATTTTATTATATTAAAAAATATGCCTACATATATTTTGTGGGGCTCACATATATTTGATAAAAATAGATAAATTATTAATACTGATATTTTTTTTCCAACAAGATATAGGTAAATTAAAGCATCAGTTAAAAAAAATATATACATGACTTTAACCTTAAAAAATTAGCAAAAAAAAAAAAAAAAAATTTAGGTAAGAGATGCAAAACAATAGTAGTTAGTTACCTTACAATTATAGACATTTTATTTACAATATAAAATCAAATAATAAAAATTACAAAAGAAATACAAAAACAAAGAATATAAAATCAAATAAAGAATAACATAAAAAATAAGTAAAAAAGAACCAATGGGGTTGACCAACGGGGGTTGGTCCAAATGGTAAGCAACTTGGTCCACTTAAGCAAGGTTCTGGTATCGAATCATTGTGGATGCAAAAATCCCCGCTGGGAGGGAGACTCACCCACCACAGCCAGGTGTCCGACCCTAACACCGGTTAATAAACCGGGGTTGGCAACCAAAAAATAAATATATATATATATATATATTTATATATATATATGGATATATATATATATATATATATATATTATATATATATATATATATATATATATATATAAATTGAATAAGAGAAAGAGTACCTAATTGTGCCAAAAATTTCCCTTAACCCACGTTTATATAGAAGGAGAATAAATAGGAAGAAAAGATGTGAGAGACAAGAGAGGGGAGAATAAATAGTGATTGAGGATTTATTTTTTAAATAAGGATGATATTTATACCCATTATTTTACCTTGGGGGGTGGGGGGGGAAATAGTGATATTTCACTTGTGAAAAGAGAAAAAAAGCTAGAAAAATGAAGGAAATTAATATAAAAAATGAAAAAGCTAAGGAAATGGTAAAAAAATTAAAAATCCGGGGGGGGGGCATGGCCCCGGCCCCTTAGTGGGTCCGCCCTTGCCTCCTACCATTGATCTCACTATAAGATTTTGGAAATATAACAAAATGATGTAAGGGCCTATTTGGTTAGATGAGTTTGGAGATTTTAAATATTTAGAGATTTCAAATCTATAGAGTTATAATTCATAAAATAATTGTTTGATAAATATGTGGATTCATCCTTAAAAATTATTTGGTCGACGTGATTTTTGTGAATGCACAAATGTTTAGTGTTTTTGTAATAGTGGTGGAATTTCTCCCCATATCCATAAATTTACAAATTCACGTTTTTAGTGTAAAAAGATGAATCTCTAAATTTCATGACTCTAGACATGTTCACAACCAAACGGGAATAAATTTCACATTCATGTAACCAAACAAGCCTAAATGATTCTTTTGAACCTTAGCAACTCCAGAATGACGGTGTACGACTTAATATAATTGTTAGGTTCAGTTTATAGACATTAAATCATATACGTTTTTCCATTAAAAAAACATTAAATGCCAATATCATTGAGCACTTGTTAAAATTTGGTTTTTGATAATTTATGAAAAATAACGTTTTACAATAATCCATAACTAATGGTTATTTATTTATGACATTTATTTATGGTTCAGTTTATAAATTATAATGTTATCCTAATATTGAGATTATAACTTGTGAAAAAGGACATGCTATGCATTTAATGCGCAATACCCAATGATCGAGATTGAAATATTGGCACAGTTCTGTGCCAAACAACATGCTATGCATTTAATGCGCAATACCCAACGATTGAGATTGAAATATTGGCTCAGTTTTGCGCAATACTAAATCGAACAGGTTTTAATCAAGCTTCCAACTAATTTTACATCCTCAACTGTCTCTATTGGGTTCTTCCATCTTCCTTTCTCGTAATACAGTATGGACAAAATCGATGTTGTTATAAACTTGTAACCCGTAATAAGGTGGTGGATTTTCTGCCAAAAAAATTAATAATAAGGAGGTGAATTAATCTACCAGAAAAAAAAAAAGTGAACTATCCTGTTATTGTATTTATAATATTCTCTAGTTTTAGTTAAAAGAATGTATATAGCAATATAAAGATTATTTTTCCTCCAGTTCTGCACCCAAAAGAAAAAAAAAATAATTGAATTAATTTTCATCTCTTAAGAAGATATCTTTGGATAAATGCCTAATGAAAAATTGTCACATATAAATATTTTAATCTAAGAAACACTCATTGAATTTATCCTAACTTTTGAATTTAAAATATTAAAAAAATATATCTTGTTTGCCAAACTGGACTAAAACCCTATATCAGCATTAATGTTGGCAAATGGTGATCTATATTACACTAGTGCCAATGCCATGCCCTTAAACCCTTCCTCTACAACCATGTCTGAGACGGCATTGCCCTTGTAGGGTTATTTCTTCTTTTGATGGGTTCCAAAATTCTCTGTATGGTGTAGAAAACGACTGTTATGTTAACCATGCAAACTCCCTTTTCTTCCTCTTTAGAGGGAGGGTTGAAGGAGTCCAAGTCCTTACACATAGTACATGGGTACATACTTGTCTCGGAAACATTTACATGTCATCAAGAATGAAAATGTATCATTGATGCATATTATCATACATAGCTATTATCATTGACATTGGAATGCCTGCAAAAAAAAAGGGAGATGTATCATATGCAAAGAACACAACCAAATGAGAGAAAGAGATGGTCATAGATAAATGGAGCCCACAAAATTAAACCCTACACCAATGCATATTACAATTGTATGCAATCTATGATTTCCCTCAAACCAAACTGTATTAATCCTTGTGGTATACATATATATATCGATTTGATGATTTACCAGTAGGCCTAGATACAGAAAAACAACAGCAACGTACAAGCAGATATATATATATTTATTTTATTCCGATGGAGCATTATTCCTCTTCGAAAAGCATTCATGAATGGGTCATTAATATGGTCTGAGATTGATTGGGGTTGAGACTGATCATGCAGCACACTTGAACCCTGGAGGTGGTGTCTTGCCACAGTCGACGAGAAGCTCAAGTGCAATGGGTATGATGATATTGATGTTGAGAAGCTTGGCCTTGATTGTGGTGCATAGACACACGGCGGCATCTAGATCAACAAGTCCCTGAAGCACTGGACAGCAAGTAGCCTTAGCACTGCTGCCGATGCCTATATGAATAAGACCACCCAATAGATCCACACATGCGCCTAGCTTGAGTGTGTCGATGGGGCATGTTTGTTGTGCTGGTGGTGGAGGTGGGCATGGAGTTTCTGGGGGAGGCCTTGGCACTTTTGGTGGAGAGGGTGGGGTTACATAGGGAGGTGGCTGAGGCACTGCTGGGGGAGATGGTGGCGTTACATAGGGAGGTGGCTGAGGCACCGTTGGTGGAGATGGTGGTGTTACATAGGGAGGTGGCTGGGGCACGTACGGTGGGCTCACAACTGGAGGCTTTGGAGTATAAGGTGGTGGCTTAGGCACATAAGGCGGGCTCACGACGGGAGGTTTAGGTGAATATGGAGGTGGCTTAGGCACATAAGGTGGACTCACAACTGGAGGCTTAGGTGAATATGGTGGTGGCTTGGGCACATAAGGCGGGCTCACAATGGGAGGTTTAGGTGAATATGGAGGTGGCTTAGGCACATAAGGCGGGCTCACAACTGGAGGCTTAGGTGAATATGGTGGTGGCTTAGGCACATAAGGTGGGCTCACAACTGGTGGCTTAGGTGAATATGGTGGTGGTTTAGGCACATATGGTGGGTTCACAACTGGAGGCTTAGGTGAATATGGTGGTGGCTTAGGCACGTAAGGTGGGCTCACCACTGGTGGCTTAGGTGAATATGGTGGTGGTTTAGGCACATATGGTGGCTTCACAACTGGAGGCTTTGGAGGCTTAGGTGAATATGGTGGTGGCTTAGGCACGTAAGGTGGGCTCACAACTGGTGGCTTAGGTGAATATGGTGGTGGTTTAGGCACATATGGTGGCTTCACAACTGGAGGTTTTGGAGGCTTAGGTGAATATGGTGGTGGCTTAGGCACGTAAGGTGGGCTCACCATTGGTGGCTTAGGTGAATATGGTGGTGGTTTAGGCACATATGGTGGCTTCACAACTGGAGGTTTTGGAGGACAAGGTGGTGGTTTTGCGGTAGGAGGCTTATGTGATGGCGGTTTCCCAGCAGGTGGCTTATGTGATGGTGGTTTTACAGGAGGCTTATGTGTTGGTGGTTTCACAGTAGGAGGCTTATGTGTTGGTGGTTGCTCAGCAGGTGGCTTATGTGGTGGCTTCTTAGCAGGAGGTTTAGGGAGACTTGGTGGAGGCTTGGGCACAGATGGTGGTTTGACCTTAGGAGGATGCTCTGGAGCTTTGGGTGGAGGACAAGGTTTTGGCTTATGAGGAGGTTCAGGAGGAGGAGCACAGGTGGGACAAGCAAGAGATGATACTATAGCTCCCAAGTTAAAGAGCAAGATCAGCAGACTCGCCACTACAAACTTACCCATTCTGAAGAGTCTAACAAGTAGAAGGAGAGAAGAAGAGTCAGAAAAATGCTTGCATGAGAAGGAAGTGGTAAAGCCTGTAATGAATGGACCTAGAGAAAGAACCCAATCTATCTCTCACTCCTGAGAAAACCCATGTCATAGTCTTTTATAGAGAGAGATAAAGAAAGACGAGGGAGGAGAATGGACACGTTTGAGATGCCTCACTTGACTTGTGCCACTCTAGGGGATATTTCTGAAGAAGATTAGGATAAAGAGATTTGTAAAGTGAAACATAATATCAACACAACGCGCCTCTCTCTTTTAACTTATAGTGACTATTGAGCCCGTGACCATGTCCTTCGGCACATGTGACCCTTTCTAGCCAGCTAGTTCATCACTGGAACCTGCAAATTTCACTTTCTTGATTTGCGGGGCTGGAGCCATGATTGACTACTTCCTGTGCAGATCTATGTCATCAGCATTTCACACTTAGATTTCTATGTGATCTGGGTAGAGGGTACTAGCTAGATATGGTTCGGATCCTATGGTCTTGAAAGAGGTTGCATACATGGAATCTTATATTGAGAAGAGTTTTGTGTGGTTTTGTCTTACTGGGTTTGATTGGATTTCATTTCATTCAATCTTATCTTCCTTCATCGATCGTACCATTTTGGATGGATTGACAGTACTAAAAATGTTAGAACTAACAGAATATGCTAGCTAGCTAGCTGCTGCATGTATATAGCATTTATTTCATTCCTGCTTCAATTTTCTACCAAAAAAAAATTCTCTCTTTTCATGGAGCTGGCTATGCCCATACCCATACACTACAGGTTTCCTTGTCAGTCGGTATATTCCAGGTAGATTACTTCCTGCCAAGGGTATTCCTTTCATTGAAGACAAAAGGGTCTGCATTGACAATATAATATATCCATGATTTTTATTTGCAGCAGCTACTAAGATCACGTTACATTTACATGCACAGATATGAATTCAATGGCTATGAATGAAAGTGCGAGATTGTAAGTATGAATATACATTTTTTATTTTACAAAATCTCAACTATTTTTTTTTAATTTACAAAAACAACTCCCTAGTGTTCACCCGTTTGAGATGAAGAGATCTGTTATGGAAGAGATATCGATTTTATGGACGAAGATGACTTGAAAATCATCTTCAAAGCTAAATAAGGAAAAAACTTCCTTGATTCTTCATTTAGATTCTTCTTCTTTTTTCTCTCAATATTTTTCTTGTAAAAAACAAGTGGAACAAGAAGAAAGGAAGAGAGGAAGAAGAAAGTGGCAGAAATCGAAAAGCCCTAAATCGAGTTCATCATCTCACTCGGGTGAACACAAGGAGTTCTTTCTGTAAATTTCAAAAGATTATGTGAGATTTTGTAAAATAAAAAAAAACTTATATTTACCTAAATCCCCACACTTTCATTCACAACCATTGGATTCATATCCTCGCACAAAGCGCGACGGTAGCCACTAACTGTTGGCGGCAGTAGCTGCCACAAATAAAAATCCGTATAATCCATGCTTCCATATAGAAGTCAGAGATACTTCTTGCCTGTATGTTTTCTTTTGTTTTTTTTCGGCCGACTTCCGTATATGTTTTCATACTGTAATATTAGCTTAGATTAGAGATTTTAAGATGCCCAGTAAAGACAAAGGCTTTAATTAGTGGTCTTACACTGGTTTTGTTGCTTGGCCTCCTCATTAATAGCCTTCTTGCCAGATTTTTACCTGTACAATTTGTATTTGGAGACATCAAACCCCACACTTGATTAATGTGGGGTTATTCTCAATGCTCCAGTGCTCTCATGTTGAAAGTTCTAATTTCCTTAACAAGTTTTTGTAGCATTTGGGTCACCTTCTTGCAAAGAGGGGACCAATTCAAGCTAGTCATTTTCGAACCCAATAAATTAAGAAATTTCTATGCAGAGGCATAACATCAGATACGAATGGAAAACATGAAGAGGGATTCTATTTCCTTTTCAGGGTCATCAAATTGCAATCAGTTGAAATCAGATAAAGAAAACTTGATAGTGACCAGTAGATTGTATGGTTTCATTTGTATTTCTCCACTTCTTTCCTTCATTTTTGGCTTTTGTTACCAAGAACAGTCGAAGCTAGTGAGTGACACTTTCTCTAGTGGAGGTAGTTGGTTGTCTGTTGCACAACTTGGCCTGGTCATGAGCTGCATGGTCCATTAAAAAAAAATCCATGATCTTATCTACTTTGCCTTGTGAAGACCTATGAAGACAGGCGGGTCTGACCTTGTTGATTTTATTATACCTGTCTGATTCATTGCTAATTTGGGTTTAGATGATTTAGATCATTTGATCAACTTAATAGAAGATCTTAGTGTCTTGTATTGCCTTTTTGATGATTCTGTCATTCCTCACCTGAATAAAGAATTTCTCAGAAGAGTCATTTGAAGTGACTATTTTTTACGCATTCATCTTGTATTCTTCTGGACAAGTGAATCTTGAAATTGTTTAGATGTTGCACAGTAAATGCACAGTATCGTGCTGCGTACAGTTAAGATCGAAACTAAGATCGAAATTTTAATCTGACCGTTTGTTTTACAAAAGTTGCTTTGAACACTAAATCTTGAGCATGCCTGCAATAACTCAAAGAGAGAAGAGAGAGAATGAATATATTACAATTGACTTTATTTCTTCGTATATGTGTCTATGTGATTCACTGAGATACTGCAATGCAGTTTATACATCTGACGGAAGAGAGGCAGTGGCAGGTCTAGATATACAAAAGAAGGAAAAACAAGAGTTGGATTTACAATCCCCAAGCCAAAACCCTGGGAAATTGAATCCTTATAAAACCCTCTCTAACAAAATAATTTGTGTATCATCTCTGTTGAAAATTTCAATTTGAAATCACTATAGAAAACTTGAAGAGAAAAGGAAGACTGATAATTAAATCCTTAAAAAAGAAGCTCTAACCAAAATAACAGCTTCCAGAGAGATGCATATTCAGTAGTAAATGAAATTGCAGCCATCATAACCTGTTCATCATATAAACAAACAAAAGAGTTTAGTAAATTATAATATAATGCACTTCACGGGTATAAACACAATCTGATCATGCATATTGCCATGATTTCTTTTAGAATTAAAAATCCAAAAGAATCACTTTACTAGCTAATTATCAATATTATCTCCAAGATGACTTGACTTGCTAATTAAGGTTCTAATTTCTTTGGTTTGTGTTTGGAAATTGAAAGATATGGATGTGGATAAAGATAGAAAAAGACCCATATATTTAACTTACTCGGATCCATAGCGACCAGAATGGCTGTCCCTCCAAAGTCACAAGTGCCACCCGTGGCTTTCAAACTTTGCCAGTAACTGTTGAAAGCGTAGGAAGCATGAGCATACAAGGTATCGGGTTGAAAACAGGCTCCATCAGTCTGAATTGACCCGCAATCAGCTCCAGTTGCACAAGCATAATCCATGGCTTCTTGAATAATCGGGTCGGGGACCGTCGGCTTAGCGACGCACCACACGCGCCTCACCGGGGCTTTATAAGGAGGGGGTGGCACATTGGGGAGAGGATACACAACTGGTGGTAAAAACACAGGTGGACCCGGAGTAAATCCACCGGGACTTGGTATGTTCTCGGGTGGGGTTGGGACAGAACCCGGAGGACTAGGCTCGTATTCGGGTGGACTTGGTATGACTGTTTCTGGCGGGTTAAGCCCAGAGTCCGGAGGAACCGGAGTCGGAGTCGGGTAACATTGTGGCGGATTAGGCAGAGTACCACTAGGTGGACCTGTGGTTGGGTTGGGCAAAACGGGTATGAAGCCTGAAGTGGGTGGAGGGGGTTGTTGTGCATAGACTCCAGGGGTTGGAATGACTGTAGGAGGGGGATATACACAATTTGGAGGGTTAATTTCAGGCAATGAAACAGGGCCCAGGGACTCAAAAGGTGCCAAAGCAAAAGGTGAACTTACACCATATGGTTGAGTATTAATGGAATCCAAAGATGGATCTACATTTAAGTGGTTTGATGATCTCAACTTCTTTATGTGTTTGATACTAGAACTTCTCAAAAGTTTGGGACCTCTAAACTTGAACAGCTGCTTTGATCTTCTTGCATCTGCCCCAGAAGAGAAGAAACAATAAGAACAATCAATACCATCATAACCATGAGAACCAAATCTACAGGAGCTACCTGCTTTCAATGAATTAGAATGCTAGAGAAGGGAAGGAAAAAGAAAAGGGTAAACTTGCTTACCACAGTGAGTGAAGAGGGCAGCTGCCATAGAGAAATAGAGAAGCAGAATACACAACCTCTTACCATCTCTTCTATGATCCATTGAATGGAAACCAATGAGTCTCAGTGAAAGCTGTGAAACCCAATTCAGGTCAGCTGGGTGTAATCGACTCCTCTCTATATGGGACCCTTTTAAGCAGATTTCGGATTATCTCGGGAGCACAAACTAACAGTTGTGAGCTGTAATGAGAAATACATACAGGCAAGCTTTGTGGACTATGAAATACATGAAAAGAATAAGAGAACAAAGAGAGTCGGCTACAAAGTGGGCTTTGCTTCAGATAGTTTGGCATCTCAGATGAGTCTTGATCCACACTTCCTCACTCTTACTTTCACAAAGAAACATGCATGTGTTAAGGAAGAACCATTAATGGGGGAAAGTGTGTTGGGAGAGGGCTTGAGGGTCTTATTATTATTTTTGTTTGGCACATATGCTTTCTTGGCATGGTAGAGAAACTATAAAGTTGAGTTTTTTGGCTCTTTTGTTTTGCTTGCTTTCTACTCAAAGAGGGCTTCCCTTCTTCTACATCAATGGTTATCTTACTTCCACCATGGTTCAATTCTGTCTGATCATGCCTCTTTCTGGAACAAGCCTTGCACCCCCTTCAACTTCCTTTTTCTTATTTTTTTTTCTTCTTTTCTTTCTTTTTCCTTTTTCTGGAAGTCTTTTAGAGTTCTGCAAACCAAAAGAAGTCTTAATGGCTAAGATCTTACTAGAAGAAATTCATCTTTCTTGTCTCCAACGTTTATCAACGATGGCACATTTGCATTCGCAACATGCACTACACCTTTGGCCCACAGCTACCCTTCATTCGATAGGAGACAGAAGTGGGATCACACAAGGTCACTTTATTTGATAAACAACCGTGTACAGATCTTTTACCTTCATTTAAATATAACATTCCTTTTCTCATTTGATTTCTACCAATTCATTTGAAAAAAGGAAAACTTTTTTCTATAAAGAAACTTGCTGATTGGATTGAGGCAACTACCTCCATTTGTTAGACCCAGAGCCAGCGACAGAGATCATTTGCACTTCTCATCCTGATTCAGTTGATTGCTTTACATAAAACTGTGCAAGATTTAAAACTGTAGTTTTTTTTTCTTCCCATAACAGAATTATATATGATGTAGTCTAACATAAACCACATAAAAATCATGGGATCCTCTGCTCTTTCCTAGCCCCTTAGGACAAACTGGTTCTTCAAACCCCAGTGCCATGGCGAACCCTTTCTCTGATCTTCATGGTTCAAACTTCAAACTAGAGCTTCCACAGTTAATCTGCTTTTAATCCGCTGAAGAATATTTCTCTGGGTCTGCCTGCTTCAGTCCTGAACGGTTTAAAAAGAGTGAGCACAACCCATTTGAACCCAGGAATTTGATAATATTCACAGGAAAAGTAATAGAGTAGATGATAACCTCATCACAAAGACAAGTTGACTAATACAGAGCGTCATTTGCTCCATATAGTAGGCCCTGAAAAGTGACAGAGATAAAAACTGGGTTAAAATATGTTGCATTTTTAAAGGGCATGAGACATATCTAAAGCTCTAGCTCTGCTCCTTCCTTTATGACAACTAGGGGAAGTAAATGATTACTCACTTGTCACCCACTCAGAATGCCTTTTGGCCTGGTTCTAGGTACTACATCACCCAGCCCGGATGAATCTTATGAACAAAGTTCATTTCAGCAAAATTATAAAGTATCATCTATGCAACACTGCCACAGGGATTACAAGAACCTTAGGAAACACTTCTAAATCTCTCATACCAGTGAGTTCTTCGGTTTAACATAGTGCACACACAGTTCTCTCTGCTCTCTCTGTTCTCTCTTATTTCTATTGTCATCAACTTTTTTATCATGCTTCCATGCAAATTAGATGGCCCTAAAGTGGGGTTGAGACTAAAATTATAACTGGTTTAAAGTGGAAAATTGCAGCTTAAAAAGTATAGTTTAGGTTTTAGTTTATTGTTCTTATGTTCTTGATAAAACAAGATTTACAGAAGGGGATTGGAACATATAATAAGGATGGGAGGTAAGGTTCTTGCATGACTATGTTGTTTTTCACTTGAGATTACCAAAGTAGGTCGTCATATAGAAGTAATTGAAGGGGCCTTGTTCCAAGGTAGGAGTGGTTATATTTATGAAATTGTCTTTGATTTTTTGTGTGAAGGTTCAGCATGGTTCCACTTGATTTTTGGAAGTTTACATTTCGCATGGCGGGTAGACTTGAAAACACTAGAAAGTTCAGTGATGTGAAGGAACTATGGATTTGTGGATAAGACAACTGTAGCAGCTACAACATAATTGCACTTCAATTGAGGTTGGGATTGCCAAAGTGTGTTTCAAAACAAAAAGCTAATTACATGACTTCCAACTCCAACAGGTTCATCTATCTTAAAAACCTCTCCCCTCATCAGTTTCTTTGATTGTATAGTTAAGTTTCAGATTCTAAATGGGTGTTAGGTAATTACTTTCTAATTTTAGCAAGAATGATCTTAAGCTATGGTTTCCTTTTTCCCTTTGGAAGGGGAAATATTATTGGACCTCTCTTGGAATGAATCATGGAAGTCCTTGTCCATTTATCTCATATGCATGTCTGTCACACATTTTCTATCTCATATTTTAAATTTAATTTGTTCTACACTGGTTTAAAATCCAATAATTCTTTCTATTCATATGCTAAACACAAATCTTTTCACTGATCCTAACACCAAACCTAGAAGAACAGCTCCAATTGGATGAAGTGCTTCAACAGCACCCAATTGCTTTAATAAGTGTTACAGCACCTATTATGCATTATTATGACCAAGGCACTCATAATTCAATGAAGAATTACATGTTAAACAACAAGATTTCCCAAGCTGGAATTCCACTGCATAACTCCCTAGTTTGAAGGAAAACAGCATCTAAATAAATGCTACCCGATCAAGGTTTATTAAGAGTTCTAGGTGGAAAGTTTCCTGCAATAAAGACCATCCAATAGAACTAAGCTACATGAGATCTCAAAACTAACATCCAACAGAACTAAGCTATGTTAGTGCTCAAAAGTAACAAATTAAACAAACTAATAAAAGAAATCGGCAGAGATATAATGGCAAGATCCATCGACTGTTCTATACCACCACATCATAACAAGGGGTGAATGCACAATCGAATCATTATTATTGTCTGCAAGATCAATAGGTTTGCTTCCTCTTATGTAAAGCATTCCAAGTAAAAGACACAGGGATTTATGAAACGATTAGACTCATCTTCAAAGGCAAGTTTTAATAAACCCAATATGCGTTAGCATCTAAAGCTTGATCTACAAAAATTTTATCATTTTATAAAGTGATCTAGGTTAAATTTCTCTGTACTATTTATTATACTGGGTACTTCCTATCAGTCTTAAAATTCAGTTTCCAAGTTACTTTAATTAATCTCTATTCCAGTAACACCCATTCTAACATATTTACCCAACTTGGGGAAAGAAAAGAACAAAGCAAATAGCAAGAAGACATTTTCTTTCAGCTAAAAAAACAAGACAGGTCCAAAATAAAATATGCTTTAGTTACTAAGAAAGAATCCGACATTTTTGCTGGTAGTGAAGCTGTCTAGAATTATATCTATGGAGTGAGGCATCCTTTTATGTATAAAAACTGCACACTAAACCTCCTACAAGTTTAAAGATAGTTGAAGTGAAACGACACAATTGGGGAAGTCCAGGTGAATATATACTCTCAGCATTCATTCCAATTTCACTCACTCTTCGCCCAGCTTCTAAAACAATAAATGCTCTGAGACAGTCTATAATCTCCACAAAAACAAATACTTCAACATTTGGAATTAATCTAAAATCAGAGAAACAGCTGTCTCTCTCGATCTCGGCCTTCACCCAAGTGACAGGACATAGAAGAATATAATAGACATGGAAATGAAATAAGTACGATGTTTACTTACTGTATTTCCCAAAGGAGATCCACTGACAAAAGGAGCAGTTTATTTCTACAAGAAATTTTCATACAAGGTATTGGTTCAGGAGTTCTTCAAGTGTCCAAATTCAAACTCTGAAGCTCCTACTTTCTTCATTCTTTCCTACAAAATATGAGTACGCAAAAAGTTCTTCCACATAAAATGTTAGACAAAACTGTATAAAGGTACAAAGATTTGAGGAAAAACAACAAAGTGGGTATCAGAATACATAAAAACCTAACCAGGGATGATGATGAATGTGACTCTTACACACCACCTAGAGAGAAACTGATGAAACAAGCGCTTGGGGGTTTCATCTGGCAGAAGGAATGACGCCTTGCTCAAGAACAGGGTCGCAGGGTTGATGTTCTTTGAGATGGGAAACAGCGAGTCAAACAAGCAGAAACTAGAAAAGTTGAGAAAGTTCATATTTTTCCCAACATTTTTCAGTGCTCGTCATTAAGTAATGCCTTTTTTGGAATGGATTGTGCGACACTGTCACAAGTTACTTCACCCTCAAGAAACAAAAGAAGACTTCTGTCTCCAAGCTTAGCTCAAACGTAGCTCACTTCTTTTTGGGTGTGAAAGATATTTTTACCCACTCTATGTATAAGTATAACCTTTACAAAATATTACTTTTGACGATGGTTTAAATATAAGTGTCGGCATATATTATGTTCCAATGACAGTTTACATGTACTTTTGTAAAATAAAATATATCGCAATGTGTAGAAAGAAACGATTGTAGTAGAATGGCTTATTGATCCATGATCTCAAGCTCTTTATTTATAATAAAGTGGAAAGTAGACTATTACAAGGAATAGAAGTTTACATGAATGCAAACTATAATTTAACTCCTATACAAACTCTTATTAGACTCCTAATAGAATCCAACACTCCCCTTCAAGTTGAGGCATGGATATCACGCATGTCCAACTTGACCAAAGTATAAACATCTGTCCGGTAAACATCTGCATTTGATCTTCAAACTTATGATTACGTCTCCTTATGACTTCCATTTGATTTGTCTTCATCTTTCTGCCTTTATGTCTCAAGGAGAACCCCAGTAAAAGTAATCTTCAAATGTTGAGAGACTAAATTTCTGCACAATCTGAGGTAAATATATTTTTGGGGTACATAGCTAGGGTCGCCAGTGAAGTTTTGATTTGTGCAATGTTAGATCTTTAGGGAGTTTGCCAATGGACAATCTCAAGGTAGGGTTTGTCAAGATAAGTGACAATCTCCGGTAATAGAGATCGTTCGAGGTCAAATCAAGTCTTTTGCAAGGTTAGATCTCCAAGGAAGATGTCGTTGGGGCAAATCTCCGGGGTTACGATCAGTTCTACATAGTCAAAGATAGCTCTATAGCAATGTTAGATCTCCAAAATGGAGATTGTGAAGGTAAGGACAAACTTTCAAAGGTAACAAGATCAATTCTACATAGGAGTCTACATGAGGCTTTGTTGTAGACATCTTGTCTCTCCTTCCGTGTGCGTTCCGTGGGAGATATACGGAATTCCTGGGGAACTTGGGGATTGTAATGGTAAGATAAGTATCGGAAACAAATCTGATGACATTTGAGGGGTTGACCGAGCCTCGGTGCCCTTGAGGTCTATTCCGATGGCCGTTTGGATGTGTCGCTAGATCCTCCATCGGCTCGGCTTCCATTTCCACGCCAATCTCCTTCCCGGATCCTGGTGCTTGTAGGGTTGGTGGGGTAGTGCTGTCGGGCTTGCGGCCCTTCGTCGCTCCTCCTCCTGCGCCCGTCTGCGAGGGTGTGGTGCTTCTCGGTTAGTCTTTGGTTTTCCTGTCTTTGTGCTCGTTTTGCTCATCGCTTCCCTGCGTTTCCCATTTTCCTTGGTATGTATGGTTTGTGCGTGCTCACCTTGACAATCTCCTTAGCGGATCGGTTTGTGCAGCGTGCTGTTTCTCCATAATAGGAGTATGGCATGACTTCGCGACTTTCCTCCCGGAGCTCTGTTCTGTGTAGGGGACGACTTGACTTCACTCGTCGTCGTCTCCGTTCCCTGAAGTCATATCTCGAATCTTATCTGTACTTCTTTTGTCGCCACATCATCTGGATTAGTGGGGTGTTCCCTTGATCCCTCTTGCCGATCGCGCTCGATTGTGGGCCCGTTAGTTCCTTTTGGGTGTCTCTGAGCTTCTTTCGTGGCTCTACTGTGCATCATTCCCCCTGTCCATATGTTTCGGTCTAGCCTTCCAATTTGGGCTCGTTGTATGGTCCCGGCAATTTTGATGCTGGTTCGGATCTAATAATCTTTGATATCCATTTATCTGTCACCTGCGTGTGGGTTTGTGTGTGCCCGTTGTATCCAACTAGTCCTCTTCCGCTGTCGGGTGCGTCGCCGTCGTTTTGTGCTTCCGGGATGGTGTTTCGGATCCGGGGCGGTGTATCTCTGTTGTCTGTTGACTTTCTGTTCCCCTTTCGGCTCCGATCTCCACCTCCTTTTTCTCCTTTTTTTTTAGTAGCATGTTATGCATCATTGGTTTGGCCAATATGCATGGTCGTTTGTCTTTCGAGCCTTGGTCTAGTTGAGAGCCTTGTTTGACCGATTTATTGTTTCCTGGTTGTCGTTCATTTTCTCTTCTTCTTCTTGGTCCCGCTGGGGCGGTGCGCTCCTGGGTGCCGATGGTGTTTCTTCTCTTTCTTCTCTTCTTCTTTCCTTTTCTTCCTGGTCTTCCTATCGCCCTGTGTGCGTGTCGGGGTGTTCGTTTTGTTTGCTTGTTCGTTCTGTCGTCTGTTGCGGCGTGGTGTTCTTTTGCTTCTCGTGATCGCTGTGTTTTCCTTTTCTCTTCTTCTTTCCCTCCTTTTTCTTGTTCTTGCTGGCTTTCCTCAGATCATGGTCGTTTCTGTTTGAATTTTGCGATGTTGGGGAGTTTTGTCTCGTTTGCGTCCTGCGATGGTTGTAGAAAAAGTTCGCAATTGTTGCGAAGAAAGAGCTCTCATGGTATTACAGTTGCAGAAAAATCCTCGATGGTTGCGAAAATTCTGCAACTCGATGGGTTTACGGTAGCGGAGAAAGAAAATCTGCATGGGTTTTGCGAGGAAAAATTCTTCAATCGAACTTAGGCTCGATGCCATGTAGAAAGAACGATTGTAGTAGAATGGCTTATTGATCCATGATCTCAAGCCCTTTATTTATAATAAAGTGGAAAGTAGACTATTACAAGGAATAGAAGTTTACATGAATGCAAACTATAATTTAACTCCTATACAAACTCTTATTAGACTCCTAATAGAGTCCAACACAATGGTTCTAGTTAAACCATCAACAAACAAACTTATAAGCGACACAGTTGTTCTTTTGCCAGGAAAAGAGCATTGCCAAAAATGTGTTTTGTTGTAGTGTATTGAGGACCCATATTTTGTCCTAAACAATAAATCCCACTTCGTGAATCTATCTTTTCTCCCAAACTTTCAAATTGCCAGCAAGACCTACCACCATTACCTTGGTGACTCTTATAACTTATGACCATCAAAGAAAGAAAATACCCAGGAGAGAGAAAGAGGTAGATAAAAAAATACCCAAACTTTAGATAACATGTTGTCTTCTGAACTCTGCAGCTTGGGCTCTCCTTTTCAATGGCAAAGAACAGTTAAAAGCTTGTTTAACAAATTGACAAAGCAGGGATGGAAACCCCCCCCCCCCCCCCCAAAAAAAAAAAAAAAAAAAGAAGGAAATATGGCCTTGCTATATGGAAAAAGAAACTGTCAAGGGGAAACGAATGGGGACCTACTAACAAGGCATCATTGTCAAGGAGTTGCATGGCAATGCCTAGACATCCAGGCGCCTCGATCACCTAGGGTAGTGGCTTAATCACCTAGATGGCACCTTGGTTGCTTAGGTTGCCTAAGCAAGTGCCTTAGCTGTTGGCTTGCTTTCGACCCCTCTCCAATGCTATGCTTTGCCCAGGTTCCATGACACCCAGCTAGGCAACCGGATGCTACTCTATGCCCTAACAAATATGCAACCATCTCAATTAATCCCTCAACCCAACATAACTTGAGACAACATTAAAGGAAGGCCATAACTAGAGCACAAGGCACCCACATTTAGCAAGGTCTCTGGAGAATCAAATGCACACAGCTTACAACTCTTTCGAGAAAGGCTGTTTCTGGAGTAAATTATCTCAGGATATCTTCATAATCTCTAGCAAGAATCAAGATGGTGCGGAATAACCAACCCTATACAACTTTAGTGAGAAAATGAACAATGAAGGAATGCAGAAGAATTTCTTCATCTTTTTCCAAGCAATAAACCAAGGGGTGGATGAGGTTTTCCTCAGATGGCAGGGGAGAAGGATACATTTACTGTTTATAAGTAAAGAAGAAGGAGGATACAATAATACAAAGCATACAGTGAAAAGGAAGAAAGAGAAGAGAGGATCTGAGAAAGGTGATGGAGGGTTGGGATTTGGGAAGGACAAAAGGGACACAACGGAAATCAAGCGTTTGAATGAAGATCCTTCATGCAATAAGGAAGATCAAAGTGATGATGCCATCAACATAAGTAACAGCAACAAAGAATTGTGCTATAGTTGCATTCCCTTTTGCCCACATAATTCTTATGGATGGCCATTTTCCTCCACACATTCGAGCAAAGATACCTAAGACCCTGCATTTTAAAGACGATTTTTTGGCGTCATCTTTTGAGCTCATGGAAGATTCCCCCCTAGTCCCATACTAGGAGGTCCAAAAGCCTAAGCAAAACTCCATGAAACCCCACTTTGCAACCATTTGTTCTATGCATATCTTCCTAAATTAGAAATCCAGAGTCATCATGGATCACGTTAGGTGCCTAGCAGTAGCTTTGTGGATGGGACCTCCAGTAAGTGCAGGTTCAGTAGTTTAGAGATTTTTGAAGAAAAGAAAGAAAAGAGATGGAAATTCAGGACAACCTCAATAAATGAAGTGAAAATAACACCTAAACTGCAATATTATTCACAATGAAGGTAGATCCAATGCCAAATATCAACTCCATGTGTATAACATTTAAACTGCAAATCATGCCCAATTTTTGAACTTCTTTCTTAAATTAAAGTCACATTAAAGATGGAGAACAAAAACCAAACAATAGGATCCTCTCATTTGCTGGAAAAAAAATTGTTGACAAAACTGAAGATATCAATGCGAAGCAACAACGCACGACTACTCTACCTCCTCGTGATTCACAGGAACAGAAAAATACCTCAACCATATATATTCATCATATAAGGATGTCAATATCTGTAACATTTATCTTTCTGCCAACAATCATCATTAAGGGAGACACAAAACCTTGTATATCTCGCAATGATTGTTGTATCCTGATCTCCTCCGCAACCGATCTCTTGATGTTCCTAACATGGTCTTTCAAGATATCTGAAGCCCTAACATCTTCTGCGTGGAACTCAAGAACCTTCTTTGTCAAGCTCATCAAGAAAACTGAGAACCTTGGCATTGTCACGTACCTCTGCAGAAACCCCAAGAGCAATCCAAGTTCCTCAATGTCCAAATTTGAAACACAGTTCAACAATTTCTTTCTAGCCGCCAACTCCTCCATAACAGCCACCACATTTTGTGGGTTCTTTCCATTCAAAGCAGAAACCAGTGCTTCCTTATGCCTGAACTTCCTCAACAGCTTATCATGCACAGCCAATTTCACTTTAGGCATTCCGTTAACCACGTCATCACCCTCAGAGGGCTTTTCAGACAGGCTCCGCTGAAAATACCGAAAATTTGTAGGTTTCAAAACCCGATTTTCTGGTTCCTCCACAGACCTAGAACCAAACAACTTATCAGCTCCAGGAGCATCAGTTTCAGTCTGTTCTTTCTTCTTCTTTCCAACAAAAAGAGTGCCATTTGAAGTACCAACAGCTCTAACAGAACAGTCAGGTGAAAACCCAACTGACAGAAGTGGAGCTGGATATCTCATGGAATGGATGATCTTCAGAACCGAGTAATCAAAAACCTTCATATACCCATCCAAAGACACACTGAAAAGCCTATACTTCTGGGATTCCTCACCTCCATCCCTTCCTACCTTACCAACACAAAGAGAAGTAACAGTCTTATTATGACACTCAACAGTGTGAACAAGCTTTCCACCACCAATTACATCCCAAATTTTAATAGAATTCCCACCAGCAGTTGCTAATAAACCCCCAGAAGGAAGAAAAACAACATCTTCAACAGGTTTTCCATGATTAACCTCCATAATTGAATTCAGAGAAGAGACTCTAACATCCCAAACCTTCACGGTATGATCATAAGACCCAGTAGCAAACACGTCCGAACTCGCTGGCGAAGCGAACCCACTACGCACGTAATCCTTGTGGCCTTGGAGACTGAGGAGCTCAGTCTCAGACGCGACATCCCAGTACTTAACAAGTGAATCATCGCCACCAGAGAACAAGTGGAGCTTATCGAGTCGAGGATATCGAACGAGACGAACAGGGCGAGTGTGACCACGAAGCTTGCGGTTGAGATCAGATTTCGATTTCGCGTCGAAGACTTGGACGATCCCAGACTCGCCGCCGGCTGCCAGAAGTTTACCGTCGGAACGAAAGGTGGCAGAGTAAGCCACGTCACTGAAGGAGGTGATTTTGAACTTGGGTTCGAGAGATTGAGAGCTGTAGAGGGATACAGAGGCTGAGAATGTAGCAGTGAAGTCATGTGGTGGGTCAGGAGAGAAATCAATGGAGGTAATGGCGGAGACGAGGCCTGAGATTTGTTGGGCCTTGAAGGACCTCCAATACTTAGATTCTGGAGATGAGGAAGTCTTCTTCGAGGTGGGGTTTAACCGAGACTTCACAGGAAACGTCTTCCCCAACTGGTCGTCCGCCATTAGAGCACTCGCTCGGGTCTACTGTACTCCAGCTATTCCGTTTGGCGAAGACTGAGAGCAGGGTTTTAGGTATTTGTTTTTTTGTAATCCAAGGGTTTTATGTTCAAACTTCAAAGTTCCAAACCCTGGTTTCTTTACTCCGTTCAAAGTTCGAACCCTCAGGTGGTGACGTTTGGTAACGTTTCGGAACGAATAGTTATTCTGCAAAATTATTTTTTAATATTTTTTTGCTAAAAGACCATTTTTGCTTGGAAATGAGCGTTTGATAAATCCTTTAAGTTGGTGTTTGATAAACCCATTCTAAGTTTTCAATTTGAACCAATTTTATCATTTCCTTTTTTTTTGTTGTTTGGTAAAAACATCTTTTTAATGTTTTGCAAAAAGTATTCTTTATAACACTTTTCTAACAAAAGAACGAACCGTTTTAACAAATGTCTCTCACTCGTTCTTCTATTCTTTGGGAACAAAATAACGCAAAAAAAGTTTTTTAAGAACGTTACCAAACACGCCCGACTCCTTGAGGAAATTGTTCCTCCACATGGAGAGGATCGACACTCAAGTTTTAGGGCCAAAAAATGAGGATTTTGCTTGGGTCCGGAATGTGTAGGACCATCAAGCCAAACACTATGGGCCATCGTATCGAAATTTCTATCGAAATTGAATCTCAATTGTTGACGATCATTGAAATTCAAAGGTCGAGATTCAATTCGACTGAAATTTCGGATCTAACGATCCGTAATCTTGGCTTGATGATCATGACCCAAGCAATTTCAAAAAAATGATCAGGTTTTTGTAGGGTACACTAGCTAAGTGGGATCTTGATTCTAGCATTTGATCTAAAATCTAACCAATTCACTTTGGTTTGGTTTGGCTTGATTTTATGGCTTAATTTTTTTTTACATGGGGGATGGAATATTACATATACCATCAATAAATGTCGAACTCACGACATCTTCAATAAAATGTATCGGTCATTATTAACCGAGCAACCCTTTGACGAGGAGGTGTGGTTTTAAATCTTATTTTATTAAAGAAAGAACAATTCATTCTACTTTCCAATAGATTGTCAATTGTTCTCTAAAACTATTTTTCACTTTATGAAAGAATTGATCTCTCCAAAATCTTTACTACAGTTTTACTTCAATAATTTTTGGTGACAGATTGTTTTGACACTTTACCCTTTTGTTTTTCGGTAAACATTCTTTTGATACTTTGTAGTTTACCGACCATTATGCCAATTAGGGGTATCAAAGTTGTTTTCTAACATTTTCTTTCGTAAAATACATTTTCCAATCGGACCAAATTAAAATCTTGACTTTCATGATCTATGATTGGGACTGAAGCATTCTGTGACTTCAACTTGATCTGGAAAAAAAAAAAAAAAAAAAAAAAGAAAAACAGCGGGGGGGGGGTGGGAAAAAAGAAAAAGAAGAAAGAAAAAAAAAAAGAAAGGGGGGAGGCCCCCAAAAAAAACCCGGGGGGTTCCCCCCCCCCTTTTTAAAAGAGAGTCCCCCCGGGGGCCTTTTTTTTTTAAAAAAAAAAATCAACCATTGAGCCCTTGATAGACAAAAGGGATAACACAAGTAATGTATTTTCCATATGGAATCAAGTCATCACTACATGAACCAAAATGGTTCCTTGATCTGGAGATATTATTAGGTTAACAACCTAATGCATTGTTAGCCACCACCATGCCAAGAAGTATTTCCCTTGTTGATCCATATTAACCATAAAATTAGACCAATCTTGGCAGTTCAGACTGTTGAAATCCAAACTAGAGCTTAAAAAGAAACTTTACTAGTTTCTCCAACTTCAGCAATCAACAGAAGTTCAGTGATAGTTATGGTGGATGTACTCCCATCAAATAAACATTCAAAAAAACATCTTACAGAACTTTATTTCATCACATAACTGCTTACATTACAACTCAGACGAATCTTCTACCAACACTGTCGTCAATTCCTTCTTTGAAGCTGTGAGATGAAGCAATTCCTTGTGTGAAAAGTACCCATAAATATAATACAGACCTTTGTGCAAAGAAATGGCAGTTGCGAGAACCTGCACTGGTCGCTTCGTAGACAACCATCAAGGTCATTAATCATAATCAACACTGGTTCTGGTGAATATACAATTTCCCTTTTCAATTCGACAAAGCAAGGAGATTCTGAACAATTAACCTTTCTACATCTTTCTGGAAGGCAAGAAATAACTAGTGATGCTAGAACCTCGTTTAACAGGATTAGCTCGCTTACGAGCGCGAAGCCAACCTCGAACTTCTTCCTGAATTTCGTGGGGCAACTCATCAATCACAGAGGAATCAATCTCATCAACTTTGTAGGTCCACATCTCCCTTCTTTGTTGGTTCTGATCCAAACTTGGTTGGCAGACAATGGTTTCCTCAGGAGATCTTTTTAATGGCAGACTTGGATGTTGCTCTGTACAACACTCAATTCCAGAATGAAATCACAACTGCTGATCCCAGCAGAAGAAAGGATGCCCAATCTACGAAGGAAGAATTGTAATTAAGGGTAAAGAGACAATAATGCAATTATGATATTACCTGGGGGTGGAACAGGAAGAACTTCTTGGCCAGCCTCAGCACCATCGTGTTTTGATGAAGAGCAAGAAGGTTTGGAGCCCTGTAGGAATCCTAAAATTGAACATCCTCCCTACCACAAGAATTAGCAAAAGCTAAGAGAAACCTATTTTATAAACATCATCAGAGGTTTCAATATGCTTCTATTTACACAATAATTTGCGAAGAAAAGATTCATGTTTCAACCAAAGCAGCTCAATTGATGTTTAGTTATGAGAGACTACTTCATAGAGCTTACATGCCCATTTCATCTGGATGGGAGTTACAGAACCTAAAAATCTCCAAGGGACAAGAACCTGGCTTACAGGTATTAATAGTCAGAAAATGCCCCCTCCCCCAACTAGTCTGGTCAAGACAAGTGACTTTAAGTCACTTAACAAGGTTTTGTTCCCCCCATGTTTCGTCCTGGTTTCTCAGGAAACTGCAGGTATTACCAAGATCTCGATCAGTTTCAACCAAAACTTGAACCATGACTAAGACTCTAGATTGGACTTACAGTAAGGCACAAAAACTCTCATCCTTAAGAGATTGGATCCTTTTCTCCGAAGTCAAGATTGTGTAGAAGTCCTCTTGTCCTAACAAGATTGTAAGAGGTGTTGGACCCGTGGCGCTTCTACTGTTTTTGCTTCAAGAAACACTTTCTGTGTTTGATAAAACTTATTTCTGGAAACACAATTCTAAAATATTAACAATACTACAAAATTGCCATCAGGAAATTTAAATATAGAAAAACTCTTTATAACCTATGGATTATCAAGAAATGTTGCTGCATTTTCAGTTTTTGAACCCACCATCTCCATGATGGGCCTATGGATGGGTAAATTATGTGTGTAAGTCAATGCGCTTCTCTGCCAATATGTGATTTAAACTGTTTCCAGGAGTTCCACAGGGCCTAGGGTTACTTCCCCAAACTCCACAGCCCCTATTTTGATCCAGGGGTATTTTGGTCATTTTGCAATTTTCACGGTGTCTATGTCAGGGTCCCATCAAGTCTAGTCAATTGTCAAAACCTTATATCTATTTTTGTTTTCTTATTTGGATAATTATTTTCTGTTTTTTTTGTGGAGTCCTTGTGTAGGTGTGGTTCCTAGTTGTGTTGGAATCCCCTAGTTTGAGTCTACTTTTCAATAGGACCCTATATCTACTTTTAGATCCCTAATTAGGTCTTTCTAGAGTAAGTTATGATAAGAGTACTTGTTTATGTCATAAATTGTTAGGCAAGACAGAGTCCTAGTTAGAATAAGAAAGTCAGTTTGAAGTCAATTAGGGTTCCTAGTCTAAGTCTTAGTTTGTTCTTTTGTAGGCTATAAATAAAGCATCCATTCTCTGTAAACACAAGTTGAATTGATTAACAAAATTGAGAATTTGGAGGAAACAAGTCTGTCGCTTCCTTGAGAGGTCCACAGCAGTTCTTGAGTATCTTCTTCAATTCCAGCAGCAGCATACCATCTCCAAGTAAGTGAAAAGCAACCCTAGCCCCCTTCCTAACCCTCTCCCCTACTTCTAGTCCATCTGCCTCCCTAACCTAATTCCAGCAATGCTCCGCCATTGCAGACTTTCCCCAATCCCTTCCAAACCCTGCGGTCACCCTTAGGATCTTTCCCCCTTGAACTCTAGTTAAACCCTACACTCCCTTAACCCTGAACCTTAGTTACAGCCCCTCCCCTCTGCCCTTTCTTCTTCTTTTCTTCTCCTTTAACCTGCGGCAGCTTAGTAAACCTAGACAACCAAAAAACCGGAATAATTTTTAGCCCTAGAACACCTCTATCTACCAAACCCTAACTCCAATTCCTGACCCTTCTAGGATTAGCTTCCCCATCCCCTTAACTCAAACGAAGATGGAATGCATCTCAGATTTGTTAAACAGCAGTTGGTTTGAATGTAGAACAAAAAGGATGAAGAAAATCCGCAACAGAAGAAAACCCATATGGCATTGTCTGATTGTGCAAGTACAAGATAGTAGTATGGATTTTTATTTAACCATTCATTCTTTTTCAAAAGCCATCCATATTAATTGCTATTTAGTTTTGATGAACTTGAGCCAATAATCTTGTGAATTTTTTTGTAGTGAAGGTATCTGTTTCATGAGCAAAAGAACTGCATTTGGCAAAAAGGATATTGGTACGTTGAATGCGAGGATAGCAGCCAAGTCTGTAAAAACCAAGCATAATCAGGGCTCTACAATGGTGAAGGATCTCATTACAGTATTGAACAATCAATGAAGAGCAAGTACGCGTTGAACTAGCTAGGATAAAGCTGTTACAGAACTATGAAAAATTAAAGCCCAAAGGGAAATGAAGGCCTCTCGATTCTCATAAAAAATGCAAAGAAACAGAAATAGGACGAAGGGCATAATGTCATAAACCAAAATATAGACTATGCAAAGGAATTGGAGTTGGAGAACCAACTAGGCATTACAATTTCAGATTTTGATGTCTTACAAAATGAATTGAAGCTAGTTAAGACGACAAACAAATCGTTGAGAACGAAAAATCAGGTGATAGCAAAATTGATAAAGGAAAGAGGAACCACAAACATCGAGATTATCAAGCAAATTGCTGGAGAACTGGACAAAACAAGGCAAGAGTATGCGCATACCAGAGAAGAATTTCAATTGATGGCATATTTGCATCCATGCATATAATACAAGATGATCAGCTCAGGACAAAGATGACATCAATCAAAACGGTTGTTAAGACTTGAAACCAAATTGAAGTCTTTTTACCAAAAATAGAACATACTAAAACCTAGAATCTGCCCCATTCCTGTCCAACCACGAATGCAAAATACTAGATGGGCATCTCCAAATCCCCTTCATCAATAATCGACTCTTTAACCACAAAATCCAGAAAGAGAATATGTATCCAGATCAATAGAGATTGTCCTCTCTCTCTATTTCTCTTCTAGTTGTTTTTTTTTTTGGTGAAGATTTCTCTTCTAGTCAATTGCTAGAAGTTCTAGTGACTCCCAAGCCTATCTATCTTCCAAACACCCATACCTGATGGTGAACAATCTTGGATCCAAAAAAAATCAGCTTCTTGGCCATATCCCAAAAAACAGATCATTTTCTTAGATGAACTCAATCAAGTGTCTGAAGAGGAGTAGTGAAGTACTCAGCCAAGAACATTAGATTGGGGGGGGGGGGGGGGGGAGTTGCTTCTATGGAGCATAGACTTTAAACTCTTCAGGGGGCAAGCGCAAGTAGAAAGCAGCATATTAGGCAAAAGAGAAGGCAAAAATAATCATGTCCAAACCCACCTGCAGGTGCAGTAGATTGGGCAAAGGAAAAGATTGGACAGAACAACCTGAGTGTGTGTGTGTGAGAGAGAGAGAGAGAGAGAGAAAGAGAGCTGCAGATGGAAGAAGAAGGTTGAATTGGGCTCACTCCAAGCAAGCTCCATTTTGAGCTTTCAAGTGGTGAGGTTGGGATCTGCAAGAAGAGGAGTTAAGAGGAGCTTCAGGCAGATTACCCAGGCTTTGCCTCTGTTTAATTGTGTTTTTCTGTTTTAGGTCTTTTGATCCCATTTGTGTACCAGGAAGAAAAGGGGGGGGGGGTTTGCAAGAAGAGTCGTTTCCCTGGTGTTCTTCTCTACATTTAGGGCTTCTCTCTCTCGCTTTGCATTGCAATTCTAATGTTTAGGCGGAAATTCCACTTATGCCCTTGTTTAAATGTGTTTCTCCTAAAGGCAGCCTGCAACTGACTTTTGCTTCCAGAAATAGATGAAACTACAATTTATTGTTTTGTCAAGGTTGCTTCTTAGCCCACAAATAGGCATAAATTTTTTGTTTCTAGAAACATCAGAAGCGAAACATGTTTAACAAACACTTTCGGACCAATTTTTTGGATTTTGAAGTGAAAAAACCCAGAAACAGCTTCTCCGTGAGTCATCAAACAGGTCTGTTGTCTCCCCACTTATTGTACAGAAAGGGAATCACCAGTAAGTTTCTCTCTAAGGCTAAGGAAGGAGTAGACATAAACTCAATTGAGCTGAACCACTATGTCTTGTGTGTTGCCTCTGATTTTATGCTTCTCTCTCTTTATTGAATTTAATTTGGTTTAATTATTCTAAAAAGAGGCAATTTCCACTAGTTCAACCTAGTCAACCCCCTCTCTATCTATTTACATTTATGAACAGAAGACACCAGTTTTGCTTGAATACCTATTGCTGACTGACAAGTGATATATAATAGAATAGTGGTAACCTTATGTTGCATTCTCGTCCAAAATAGCAGTATATAATGAAGAAATATCTTTAAAAACTTATATAATAATAGCCCAAGAAATACAGAATAAAAGCCAAAATAACACTTTGACATAACGAATGAAGCCTGGTGTATAATAAAGGGAGCATGATGAATTAACATCACAGCAGACAGCATATCACAAAGTATGTTGTTTTCAGTCAACCTTATAGTTAGAACTTTCCCTTTTCTGATCATCTTGATTCAAAGTAGATCTTCCACAGTCAATCTGGGTTTCTTCTGGTGAAGATCTTTTCGGTGACTCTGCTTGATTCAGTCCTGAACAACTTAAGCTTCCTGAACAAAACCAAACCTCGATCTTAGGAAGGATCAGAAATTGAAGGGGTGAGGAGGGAAATGGTCGATTGGCAAGGAGAAAAGAAAAAAATCAAGGAACTAATAAAAATTCTAGAAAAGTATAACTACAGAATACCTGAAGCGGGAAATGGTTCAGAATCTGAGATGACCTCACTGCAATTCTGCTTTGACGAAGATGACGATGGTTCACAACTGTTAAAGAACCTCAATATTGATGATGTTCCCTACCACAATCATTTGCCAGGAATACTGTAAGATACCCTCAAAATTTAGATCTTAAGAATAAAGTCCTCCATGATAGTAAATAGTATACATATTAATTTCTCCCCTTCTATGGATGAAATTTTTTCATGGTTCAACTGAATTTGGAAAATTCTAGTGAAATGTGATTACTCCGTACAAGCCAAAAGTTAAATTCATTTTCAATGGATGAAAAGAAACTACCAACACGCCTTTAAGTCCCACCAGATTTGATAAATTTTGATGAAGATGTGGTCTTTGAAGAGATGAGCCAATAAATTTATATGAAATTCTGCTATGGCCAAAAATTTTGGTTTGAAAAAGAAACAAGAATTAAATAGAAGGGGAAAATAATTTTTAAAAAATCTCACTTGCATTAGAAATAACCAATCTACATCATTAAGTGAAGGTTTTAGAAGAATCTGATACTTTAAAAGGGTTTTGGCATAAGGGAAGCCAAATCTCTCAGCAGCCCCTCCCGACACCCTTCAATTTTGTTGATTAACTGTTTTCTTCATAAACAAGTGGCGGGGGGGGGGGGGGATGCAAAAAAAGAGTTCAGGAATATAGGTAGATTTCATGTTCCCAAACATACATCACCATAGTATAAGCTAATCTAAACAACACACTTGAAGAGACACTGAAAGCTCATATCATTTGGAAAATATACTGCCAGGAGCGTGGAATTAGACCACAGAGACACCAAAAGCCCATATCATTCGAAAAAAGAACTACTGCCAGACAATGCTCACCAATGCCCACTGTTTTTATCTTTGTTCTTAAAATGATAGAGACAGAAAGAGAGCAGAAGAAAACTGATCTTATATATTAGCACGAACAAAAATTAGGAACAAACAAAATAACAGCCTCAAGTAGGTGCTTAAATACAGGAAAAGAAACCAAAAGTACTTTATACAGACAGACGATAAAGAAGGAACAGGGAAGAAAGATCAATCAAAGTTTTGTAAGCATGTAGCTTTCTGAATAAGTTAACAACTTTTTAACATTCAACCAGAACTATGATTTTCAGCTCTACCTGGGCAAAGTTTCTTTTCAAACAGGCATGACGAGATATTTTAGTAAGGCAATAGATGGAACAAATGAGAATCAGCAGATCAAGGGAGACACAGAAGAAAATTTATACAAGTACAAAGGAACTTACAGGTGGTGCAGCTAATATTTTGCTTGCAGACACAGAAAGAGCAGTTACACCCCATCCATTATTTGGATTTCCTTGGGTTTCAGCTCTCTGTGAACCCAAAAAATCACGTAGTGCAGAGTTGAATAGCTTAAGGGCATCTTCTTGGATTTTAGCAGTGCCATACCTCAAAGGGCATGACTTGGAAGGGAATTTCCTATGTGAATCTGAGTCATCGGACTGCAGGTTACTATATAGTTAGCATGAACATAGAATGCAAGCCAGAAATTCAAGAAAGAGAGGTGTAAAAAATGGATACCTTGTATGCCCGCGCATGCAAGGTAAGAGTGTGTGCAACCCGCTTGTTTTGATCCAAGTCAGATTGAAGCCGTTCACTTAGTTCTTCACAAAGATCATTTAGCCAGCGTTGAACCTGAGCAAAGAGTACAGAAACTAGGTGGTTGAATGAAAACCATGACTAACTTACCAATTTCTCACATTTGCAAAACTACATTAATTCTCAAATGAACTAAACGAAAGATAGAAAGAACAAACTGCTCACTAATCTTACAAAAAATTTCCAGATTAAGAAATAAAAGTTACAAAAAGGATAGGATGCTTATTCCAAAATGTGGATTTTTATCAGCCATCCTTTTGGTTGTTCATTTTTTCCTGTGGTCTGCACATTGAGAATTAACAACTTTTTCTGTTTGTCCTGGTGCTGTACAAAAGAATAGGAAAGCAAAAGATTCTGTATGGCCAAGCACTCTATACAAAAGACCATCCGGCAAGGGTACAGAGAAAAATATTTTCTACTTCTACCAACCAATAGAGAGACAAGGTGTTAAATTCTCCAAAATTAGGGCCCAAAAAGGAAAAAATATCTTCAAATTTTTGAATCACCCTAAGCAAAACCTCATTATTGCCATAAATGGATTGTTGACTCTGTTCATTCCAATGGACCAAAGGAGCAATGGCGGTAAGTTTCCAAATTCTCCTTCCTTTGGAATAAAAGCAATAGTGCGTCAATCAATTGAGGAACCCAGGAGTAGTAAACTACATAGCAAGACCACCATAGAGTAATTGCAAATAACAAGAAAATGTTGGACTGTTCCCTTATTATTAAAAAAGGAAGAACCATACAGTAATGATGCAAAGTACATCCTATCATTCAGCTGGAAGGACATAAATGCTGATCACCAGTTGGAAAGTCCCTCAAGATCTAAACTCCTTTACCATACATGACATATGAACAAACAACAGCAAAGACTCTTGGATACATATTTATCATCAAAGATCTGTCTATTTCTTTCCTTCCACAAGTGCCATGCGATACTGTAGCAAATCAACTTCAAAACCAAAACCAATACTCTCTAACTTAAAATTTAACTTAGGCTAATGAATCCACAAAGTCTGGCTTAAAGGTCAGCTAACAAAGATTCAGTTCTATGACAATTTAAAAGGCCACATTAAATTGGGGGTTAGTGCTTCTTGCTTTAAATTATTGATAAAGAATTTTTGTACTTCTGAGTTTAAATTAAAGCCAGTGTTGCAAGTAGCTCAAGCTAAGGATTTTAAGGTTTAAACACCCCATTTCTATTAGATTATTTTGTTTCTCTTGCAAGGTGTGCTCACATATTCACATCTATCCTGCTCTCTCACCCCTTCATATCCCTCCTCTTTTCCCGTAACAAAAATTTCTTCCCTTTCTCTCCATCTCTTCCACTACTAATATTATTATTTTTCAGCATCTCCTCTTCCTCACATCACCTTTCATGTTTTTCTATATGGTCCAACTGTAGTGTCTTCTCTCTCTTCTGCAGATCTTTTTCTTCTTTTTACTTGTTTATTTCTTTCGTTCCAGATCTGAGTCAAAAGAACTCAAGAGAAATAAGACCAGCCACAGAAGCTCAATCCACATCTGCTGCAACTGTCAACCCAAGCCATTATTGATTTCTGGTCTGTGGCAGCCAAATAATCTTTCCTTGTATTTCTATTAGGTCATTTCATTGCTTCAATTCTCTTAGTTTGAGGTAGTGAATTTACATAGAGTTGAAAGGAAATTTGGACTGTTTTGGCACATTTAGTAGGAACATGATCACTAGAATTGAGTTTATTCTAGTTGCTACTTACCTATACTAGTTCGGACTATCAGTTGCTAACAGAACACGTTCTCAGTTACAATATGTTCGCACCAATCCTTGTTCAAGTACAATCCTGTTATCCATGTTCAGTGGGATTTTTGAAGTCCCATTTTGCAATTCTACATTCCTAGTTGCACTGGGACTCTTTGATACTTGACTTATTTCAACTGTGGCACTGTCGAACATTTTCCTAATACCACCAGGAAAACAAGGAACATTCCAACGCTCATCCTACTGCTGGGCAGCAGTTCCATTAGCACTATTTGGGCATCCTCCTCGAGATACAAATCCTTGAATCTGCATCAACCTTAAAGGCATGTTTCAAAGTATCTGCCAATACAATACAGGCTGATATTTATTGGTATCAATCACTAGTGGTACAACACACCAAAACGTCTCTTTATTCATTTTTTTTTTTTTTTTCAAGATGGCAAGTATTTCAAATGTATTGCTTGATATGCAATAATCACATTCTAATGGGAGATAAAGGAAAGAGTAAAATCCTACATCTAATCTTGTGAATTCACATTTTTGAGCTAAGAACCTGACAAGGAGATCTAGAACATCATCATTCGCATCATGTAATACTCTTCATAACCTATATACTATCACAAGAAATCTTAACAGCAATTTCAATTTAATGCACTTGTTTGATTATATGATATTCATCTTAGTGCATGTGCATGATACTTCTAATAAAAATTTTATCGTTGCAACAATGTATTTCCATGTATATTTTAGTCATTTTGATGGCCTTTGACCGCTTGATTCGATATATATATCTCTAATATGATACTAGAGTATACAAGAACATCAACAACAACAAGCCATGTCCCAACTAAATATGGTTGGCTACGCGACTCGTGCCTTCCAATCAGCTCTATTTGAAGCCATACTAGATAGAAGACCTAAGCTATGTATATCCTTTCTCACCACTTATCCTAAGGTTATCTTAGGTTTGCCCCTAATTCTTCAAATTCAACCATGATACGATACTAGAGGATACAGCTCTTAAATCACCCGACTAATATGATACTCGATATCAATACATTAAATCTTGCTTAAAGGTGACCTTGAGATCAAACGTCTAACATGTGTATAGCCCAGCCTAGACTCCTTAAAATCACCCCCCCAACCCCAAAATATATATATATATATATATATATATATATATATATATATATATATATATATATATATTACAAGATTTTGATTAATGAATAACTAGAAGAGCTAACTATTATGTTCATGCAGAAAAAGAGACTTAGAGACTATAAAATTAAAATGACAAAAGGGTTGCCCATCTATTAGGAAAAAGCATGGTTGTGGAATTAATTATACACAGCCTCAAATCTTGATACATGGAAATCTATAGTAGTCATCCACTATTCCACCTTCTATGTACGTACTGAAAGACAGAGTCAGATGGATTATAAATTAATTTCCACTATTCAGGAAGAGCATGCTTATAGAAGTAATTTTCCTCAAAACCTTCCCCCTGGACTGGTTTACATGTTATGAACATTTTATAAAATGTTGATTACTGTATAGCTATAAGAGTTATCTACCCAATGTGTACATATTGAAGGACAGGAAAAGATGGACTTAATTAGGTCATTTGAATTGCCCATCTATTAAGGAAAATACTTACTGAAGCAATTTTTCTCAAAGCCTGTGGACCAGGAAAATTCTTCCCACAACCGTGACTCTTGGGAAGAATACGACCCTCAACTTCATCACCACTGATTCCTCTGGCAATATTCCATAACCAAGACCTGCAGAGAAAATTCAAAAATATCACAAAGATGTGAAACAGATTTGGCCACTAGCTTTACTGAATATCAAAAATAAACATCTTAGTCTGCTGAACCTAAATATCAAATCCTCATAAATGCCTAAATATCAAATTCTCATAAATGCCTTATGAGCAGCAATGGTTATAATCTACAACAAACCACTTAAATAAAGTCATAACAAAATGAAGAGTATAAATCCAAGACCCTGTATTTATGCCATATCGCTCTTGTAGCTTTTCCTCTGGAAATTGCATTAGATCACCGACAGTGTTCACACCAAGGTCGCTTAGCAAAGAGTTTCCAAGCTTTCCTCCAAGTTGTTTCCTACAAATTCATTTCACTTTGAAGTATAAGAAGCAAACCAAGACCCGTTTCATTCACTGAAAGAAGAAAAAGGGCACTGGTGTGATTCACCAAGCAAAGTAGAGAGAGAGAGTGGTACTTCACAAAATCCTACATTTTCTTTATTGGCAAAGAAGCCAACAATCCTTCCACAGATGAAAAGGGAACAACAGTTTGTTGGGATGGTTTATTCATGCCACTTGCTAGTTTTGCCAGCATCTGTAAATGACAATATCCATAAGCTGATGAGTTCCATGCAGGTCAAGCTAATGCCAACTTCTATAACATCTTCCCCCCCCCTCTCCTAATCCACAGTATTATCACTCTGGGAAGAAATGAACAGCAATTGATCATCATTGGTACCTTGTTGTGAGCAATGCCAGCAGAACATGTAAACTGGGTTTCCTTCAAAACTTGCATACGAAGATCTGCCACAATAATGGCTCCACAAGCTAACAACTTATCCCGACGCTCAGCATTGCTCCTACAGAACCACTCTCTTACATCTTCAACTTCTCTCCTATCATCCTGAAGACCAAACTAACTGCATAATGCTTTGTGTGATGAAAGTATCATAAGACATGTAGCACAACATCAGGCGTTCAAGTTTAAATACTCATTAAGTGAATTCAAAGCTTAGTTGTGGATATCCCTAGGATATTATCATAGATTACAGAGTACTTAAACACATTAGTGAAGAATAAGGGGGAGAGATCTGTAAAAATTTATAACTGCCTCTTACCTCACCAGGGCCCAAAACATGTGATTTAAGAACCTCATCATCAACTGCTTCAAACATTTCTGGAGGATTTTCTGATAGCATTGTTTCAGCTGCTTCACTAAGATCAAGATACACTTCATCAATTGATGCACGTTCACACCTTCCCTTCCTAGAGAGAATGGATACTACCTGCAGTTTGAATCACTATTCACCATAAACAAGAAGTTGAACATGAACAGCCAAATAAGACAAGAGTTATGTTACAAGAGCATGTCATTTACACTCCACAAACCTCAGAACCTGCACTGCGGTACAAGTTCAAGTCAGCTTTTCCACGTGCAACTGGGACCTGAACCAGATGAATCTGGGGGCAAACTCCCTTGGCCTCATCTCCTCGCATGGAACTGGAAAAAATGTACACATAAAGATCCTATACCAGTCCTTACAGATTCCAGCTATTAAATAAGATATGGGAGTCAAAAAATTTTCACAAAACCCAACCGACCGCTTTACTCCATATTTGCGAGCTTCATAGCTGACAGCAATGAGACCCCCACCTTTCCAGGAGTTATATTGTACCACAGCAGTTGGCAAGCCCTTTAGCTCTGGTTGTTTCCTTTGTTCAACTACCATAAAGAATAAATAAACAGATAAATAAATAACAAAGGGGCAGAAACCTACAGTCTTAACCCTACTTCTTGGGAGCTTATAAAAATTTAACCCTACTTCTTGGGAGCTTATAAAAATACCACATGAGATGCAGCTAGAAAAAATGACAGCTTTCTTTAAGTTATATGGAGATAATTTGTGAGACGCTACCAAAAACTTTCCTCAACTAACAACATCTCCACACATTCTGATTCTTCACCACGAATTGAAAAAAAAGGAAGGTAAAAATGTTATGAAGAAGAAAACTAATGCATGAAACAGATCATAGTACTAGGGATTGTTTCTTCGTCTTTGAAAGCCACCATTTAGCGTGAACCATAAAACTGGATTCAAATTAAGAATCAGACTAGCTTTCTTGTTCTGTTGACTTCTCTATGGCCATCAAATTTTTTAGACTTAAGAAGGTTCAAATTACTTTCTCTGGCTTGAACTGATATATGCAAAACTGAAAAACCATGCCCACAGTTAGAAGCAATTGGGGTACTGGAAATCTTTCATATTTTATTTTCTAAAGACACAATTCAGAGAGCATGAAGAGAGGAACATCAGATATGGTTAACAATCCTTAAGTTCTAAAAGATAATGATTATATTCTTCTAACTGACTGGTGTTCACCTGGCAGTTTCATCAGTTAAAACGCACTACAAAATTAAAGACACAATCGAAAATTAGGCATGCCGCATGCTTATTTCTAATATGGTTGGTCAGGTCAGACATTCAAGCATCACTTAAATTGAAGTAATCACTTAAATTGAAGCTTAAAAAGACTGAATCTAAAGTTCAATTGGCTTTTGGAAAAGGAAAAAGAAAAACAGCAGGAAAAAATATAGGATAAAAGTATGATAAGGTAAAATATTGGCTTTTGGAAGGATTGATGCTTAAGATTTCTATATAAAGATATTTTAGACATTTGGCAATTCGATATAGAAGGGACCAAGAGTTATATTCCTATAATCAATGTTCTATAAATAAAAATTAGTATCATCATATACCAATGATCTGAAAATAAGAAACCCATTTACAAGTCATGCTAAATGACCACATTTTTTACAAGCACGATGCATTTTAAGGACTGGTGTTACGTTTAGATCTTTAGGACTCGCCTACGCAGTAGTACAGTCTGAAATCTAGCACATCTTCTGTCAATCTTAAATTTTCTTCCTCCCATTGTGATTAAGGGCATTCGTGGAGCCTCAAGTAGGTCAAGAAAAAAGAAGAAGGTGGGCTGGACGCGGGTGATGGATAGTTAAGATGACTGTTAATAACCTAAAGAAGGGTCCATAATCAACTGCTGTCATTGGTAATTGATGTACCCAGGTAGGTTTAAAATCTATGAATATATTTTTCTACACGTAAAAGCCAACAAAAATAATAAGACGTGCAATTAAAAGAAATTTCTGAGGGTTAAGATGTTTCCTTTATAATCTTTGGTTTTCATCATTCATGGCTATATCAGACAAAATGCGCTCTAAAGTGATCAGACCACAAATTTTATTTTATACACGGATCAAATTTCGAAAGACCCCGCTCAGTGAAGTGATGGTAAAAAGAAAACTCAAGCATCAAATTATGATATCAAATAGAGGAAATAGTAAAAACATGTCAGTTTCATCCCGAATCAAGCACAACAGCTATAACCTATTCGACAAATCCATGTCGATTAAAAGATAGCAGAGGAGGAAGAAGATAACCTTGAACATAGAAGCAATCCATGTCGATATGAGCGATAACTCGAGCATCAGAGAGCTCTGGTCGAGCAATTGGCATCCTTGAGTTTCTTCTTCTTTCTCTCTTCGCTGCTTCTATCTGTTCTTCTTTTCCCTCCGAGAACACTGGCAAGTGTCGTTACAGACTTACAGTGCGCGGGAATGACCGCAAATGCACTTTAATACCGATTTTGCCCCTTTCCAATAAACTCTGGTAAGCCCAAACCGGCCCAAACCGGCCCAAGCCCACCAGAGTCCAGCCCGACTTTTCAACCTAAGGGGCCAGTTTTTCTAGTAGGGTTCAGGTTAAGCCCTCGGTCCAACCCACCCAGGCCCATCCAACACTGTTAATTTAATTAAATCACTCATAAAAAATGTAAGATTGTAATATTGTAGTATAGCTCAAGTAAATGAGATATTAGCCAAGATTTATTTTCAATGGCTCTTTGTTAATTTTATAGAAGGTCATAATACTTTAAAAAGAAGCAATTCATTGAGTTGGGTAAGATGGAATTGAGAAGTTTAAATAATATTTTCAACAGTTAAGGCTCTTAAATTCTTCACACAAATTGATGTACCAATGGCTAATTTCTCAATAGGAAATAATTAGGGTTGTTTGCTTGCTTTTTTCTTTTCAATAAAACACATCATGTAGGTGTGTCAACAAGTAATTGAAAAAAATAAAGGTTAAGACAAGGTAAATCAAGAAGTAAATCAATAGATTTAGAAGAATCTTGGCAAGTAGGATTTTTCGCAGGGGCAAAACCACAGTACGATTTTTAGAAAAATTATATTAATAATTCCCTTAATTTTTTTTTTTTTTTTCTTTCCAGATGTGAAATATTACTATTTGGTCCCCTCAATATGGAGAACATTTTATAATAGTAAAATAATGGGTATAAATGTCATTCTTTATTAAAAACTATCTCCTCAATTCTTATTTATTTCCCCTTCTTCCCTCTCATCTTTTCTTCCTATTTATTCCTTTCAATATGTTAGATTTATAAGAATCCTGGCAGGTAGGATTTTTAGGTTGCAGATTGTCAACCCTTGATAAGGTTTGATAGGAATAAGGTTTAGGCATACATCCTAAGGTTGGGGTTTTGGCTAGCCCGGCCCATTGACACCTCTACATACGGTCATTTGTTGCTCTTCAATTTCACACATTTTTGCCTATAACAATGTTAGTAGTTGCACATTTTTTTATGTGGCCATGGTTCTAATTTTCTTTTTTTATAATTTTTATTATTTTAAATAAATAAATATTATTTAAATGCCCTAACCTCCCCACATTTTTTTAATAAAAATTTTATTAAATTTTTATTTTACAAAGTGATGCTAACTAGGTAATGAGATATTTTACTAAGCTTAACCTTCTAATAAGAAAGTATAATGGGAGCCAAATGTGTTGAATGAAAGATTAGAAATTTTTTTTTTTTTTGGCCAAATTTAACTTCTTTTTTTTACATTTTTTTTTATGAGATTCACCCGGGCTAGCTTGCCCGCACCACGATTACATCCTCAAATTAATGCCGCCGAATGGGTGCGAACCAAAGACCTCCCCGTGGGAGGTAGAGTCTTTAACCGCTTTACTTTGTGTAAAAGATTAGAAACTTACGACATATTTGATTTTCTTTTCATCTCTAATTAGGTGTAGTGATGGATTAATTAAGGGTGACATTTTAGATGCACATAAAAATATACGAAGAAGATGTTTTGGTAGAACACATAGTATGAACGAAAATTTTTCCTTTTTTTTTAAAACACCAGATTGTCTCCGTTGATGTGAAAAAAAAAAAAAAGGATTGGATTGTATCGAAGTAGAAAAAAACAGTCAGGCCGAGCTCTTCAACTATTTATATAATTGTAAAAAAACAACAACCCTTTAAGTATATTTAAATTTCAAACATGAGGATCAAAATGTCTCTCAAGCTATTTAATACATTGTGTTATTATATTTTTTTTTTCTTTTTTTTGGATTTAAATACACTTAACGGCAGCTAATGGTGTTAGTCTACTTGAGACTTACGTAATATATTACATTAATGAGACCCAACATTAGTTCATGGTCTACTAAAGAGACCCACGCATGAAAAACTCTATATAATTTTAACCTTATCATTATTTTATTTCGTAATTAAACATAATTTTTTAGAAAAAAAAAGATTCCCAAATTATCAATGTAAAGATATTTTTTATGTCTACTCATATCTTGACGATGATGATGATTATAGTGTTTCTTTCATACTGACACTATATATTATGGCGTTTCTTTTGTATTGATATGTAATGTCAGTACGAAAGAAACACCATAATCATCATCATCGTAAAGATATGAGATGATATAAAAAATTGTCTTTACATTGATAATTTGTATTGACACTATCCTTCCTACCATATGGACCACTAGCTAACATTCCTAATTCTAATTCCACATCAGCATCGAAAAAAGTTCTAAATAATGTGTGGATGTGTTTTAATAATCTTGACGATGATGATGATTATAGTATTTCTTTCATGCTAACACTATATATTATGGCGTTTCTTTTGTACTGACACTATATATATAATGTCAGTACAAAAGAAACACCATAATCATCATCATCGTCAAGATATGAAACGATATAAAAAATTGTCTTTACATTGATAATTTGTACTGACACTATCTTCCTACCATATGGACCTCTAGCTAACATTCCTAATTCTAATTCCACATCCGCATCGAAAAAAGTTCTAAATAATGTGTGGATGTGTTTTAATAATCTTCCTACCATTGATTTGTTTCTTTTTTTTGTTTTTTGTTTTTTTGGATAAACTGTAAACCTACCTGGAATGTTAGGTGGTTAGGCCTAACACTGACAGTAGGGTAAATTTGGCCTAGATTTGATGTACTAGTAAATCTTATGTGCTCATTAAAAAATAAAAAAGGTAAACTAAAATAAGAAGGTGATGATTCAACTTATAAATTTTGAGCCAACACCTGTACAATCAGCGTTAGTTGAATTTGATTGAATGTTTGTTGCTTTATTTGGCTTTAAAAGAAAATGAAAGTGTGAATTATCTCGCTTTCTTTTTTTGGTAAAAGTATCTTTAAATTGAAGCTGGGCAAGAAAAACCCAAGACATCTTGATTACAAGCTTCAAGAAGCCAAGGAATGGAATTAGACCAGACAGTCCTACTTGCCACGGACCGGGCCTTCCTAGCTAGGGTATGGCTTTATCTCGCTTTCTAGTTGCCTGAACTTCGATTCTAAATGATGTTAAGTGTAAATAATAATTATTCATATTATTGGAAACATGATGTTACAACAGGATTATAAAACAAAAATGATGTAATCATGCATGCATGAATGATTGACCTTGATGATATTTTCAGGTTAACCAGCTTAATGCAGAAAAGGAAGTGATGAAGAATCCTACCAAAACAAGAGAATTAATTAAAAAAGCATCAACTTTGAATAAAGAAATGATTTGACACTGTATGATTATCAAATTGCAACATTAAACTCCTCTTCTCCCCTGATTAGAAAAGTGTTTTCCCTTAGTTCAACCAAGATAACATCCCATGAATAAAAGATTCTCTTTTTACTGATAAAAGGTCATTTTCAATTTTATCCTATACAAAGAAGTTCCTAATCCTGGTATATATATTGGTTACATCTCTAATATATATAAAATTGCTAATTCGAGAAAAAATTGTATTAGATGCGAATTACTCGATATAGAGATTATGATTATTTTCTCAATGATTAGTTTTTAAGAGTGAATTCTACCAAATCCTTAGTAATTCATATAATTGTTCATAAATTTTTAACTATTGCTTGGGTTATCAGTTAATCTCTCACTGTAATACTGTAATATTGTTGCCCTCTAACATGAAAATAAGTTTTTGCCAAAACCAATATTTCATTCTTCATAGTTTTTTTATGACTAGCTTTTATATATATATATATCTTCAACACCGTGTGTAACATGTAATTACAACAAGGTTTCAAGAATCATATAAAAAACCAAAAAAAAGAATACAAGAAGAACCATATCTGGCGTGACACAGCATATATATTTAAATAGTTAGGGCATGTATAGTTTTTCAAAAAGAATATCATATACAGATATGATTGTATTGTATAACAATTAATTTCAATGAATGTAAAATGTGATATTTTTTTATAAGGAAAGACAATTTTAAATTTAGATTCATGCATGGTGACCACACAATCTAAGTATGATTCTGAATTTTCTCTTTTCTTGAAATTTTATTTACATTTGATGTGTCCAATACATGTCGGCATAGTCGGATCTATATTTTATGTATCCGTGTAATTAATTACCATTAGGACTACCAACGGATGCTGATAACTTTCTATTTTTATGTTAGTAGAATATAACTGATATGGTCGACCCTTAACAGACCGATTAGGGTCGACCAGGGATGAATCGGATCGGCCAAATCTTGGTTGGACCATGAACGAATTGAATCATATAGTGTGTGCACTAAGCAACATACACCGTTTGAGCTATAACCAATCTTCTTAACATTCGGGATAATGATTTTGGATGAATTAGGGATTTTGAACTGGTTAAGGAGTTCAGGTCGAATTCAATTACTTTAGAGTTCGAACTAGTTAAGAAATCCAGGGCGAACTCAAATTATCATTCGCCTTACATTTGACAGTCAGCAAGTGTTTGGAAAACGGATCACACCATCAAAGTTACTACCTAAAATCTACACAAACCTACACATTTGCCTTAATAAGTAATCATTCTTTTGGTTCTTCTACTAGCTCTGAGATCTCTAATTCGTATTATTCTATCGCTTTCTAAGGCCTTGTGCTTCCATTAACTTGATTGTCAGAGACGTTATTTGACCAACCCGGGTCAAACATGTTTTTCGTAGGTTAGTTCCCTTGCGCTGTCAAACAGGTTTTTAGAGCAACAATAGCCTTGATTGGTAAAATATAGTGGGGTTTAATTATAATCATGAATTATGGGTTAAAGTTGATCGATCATAAATTATGGGTTAAACAATGATAGCTTTGTGGAAGGTAAAACATCCAATTGGGTTTGGATACCAGAAAAGCTAAGGGGAGTAGGCGGGGATGATGCTCATGCATGAAGTCATCTATTAATTAACATCAAAGAATCATAACTTAATTGAAAGCTAAATCGTTTCCACTTATTAAAAGCCAGAATGGATGGAGAGATTTTGTTTGCTGGGCCCATTGACCGTTCACATGATTCCCATCAGTCAATTTTTTTATTTTTTATTATTATTTTATTGGGGTAAACCCCATCAGTCAAGTTATGCTCTTAAAATTTATAAAGAAATGGATGGGAAAGATATTATTGCCATGATCGTGTATTTTCATGTATTAACTTAAGGTGGCTCAGACCTGGATCTTGATCCTCATGATCTTGTATTTTGTTTTATCAGTGTTTAAGACCCGTGTATCAAGGAGATTATTTAGTTTTTGGTTGGCCAACTTTCACAATCAAACATAAGAGAGGAGAGAGAGAGAGAGAGAGAGAGAGAGAGAGAGAGAAAGAGTTCACTAGCAATGAAAAAGAATTCCATGCACAAGTGAAGGCAAACTAAGGAGAAAAAGAAAGAACATTGGACTGGTAGATGGTTGAAATAATGTGCTGTTGATATGAACCCATTAACTGAATTCGTGAGACTATATATATCACAGCCTTTGCAGCAGAAATCTTGGGAAGAAAATGAAATTTGTGGTGGGCTAAGTGAGGTGATACATATAGAGGGAAAGAGATCAGCTTGAACCAAGTGTGACTGTGTGAGTGAGAGGAGAGGGGAGCGATGAGATGGGTCAAGTAAGTAATTTTAGAAGAGGATCATGGACGGAAGAAGAAGATAAGTTGCTGAGAAGATGTGTGGAGATGTATGGAGAAGGGAACTGGAGGCATATCCCTTCAAGGGCAGGCAAGAACACTCCTATTTCGACTTTGAATTACATTCTTCATTCTCTCTCTCTCTCTCCTCACCTCTCCTACAGTTTAGTTTCACATGTCAGCCTATATACCTTCAAGAACCCATTTGAATTCTGATTCATTCTTTCTTTATTTACGTTTCCGTTTCTATCTTTTATTTCCTTGTTTCTTATTTGATATGGAAAGATCGATAATGGAAGTCTAGAAATGAAGGAAAAAAGAGATTAAAGAGGAGTTATGACTGAGTTGCTTATTGATTATGGGTTTGATTTGCAGGCCTCAGTCGATGTCGCAAGAGCTGCAGACTGAGATGGTTGAATTATCTTCGTCCAAACATCAAAAGAGGCGACTTTGAAGTTGATGAAGTTGACCTCATCATGAGGCTTCACAGGCTTCTGGGCAACAGGCAAGTAGTGCTTCCCCTCCCACTTCCCTTCCTCCCTTGGTGATCCAAATTAGTACTTCACAGTAATATAAGTTGTTGGGAGACTAGACCATTCAGAATAGGGTGGCCATGGAGGAGTAATTGCAGGTCCAGAACAGTGACTTTTAGATGTAAGAGAGGAATGGTAGCTCCTAGTCTTTACAGGTGAAGTTATTATATCGTTTCTCTAGCTTTTCGAGCAGAGTATTCATTAAGGGTTGGCAACTCAGGTACAAGAAACTCTATAAAAATGAAAAACACCCAGTACACCACTGTTGACCCAATAAATATTTGGGTCTTTGTCATCTACTTATGTGACAAAAACAATTAATTGAGGGACCCATATATATATAGATATATACGGAATTGGCAAAGAAGAATTAAAGCTAAAGATGTTTTTGGTAGTCCTTTTTATCTGTCAAAAGAGGAAGAAAAAATTCATTCTAGAGTTCAAAACCATTAAATATCATTGAATAGAAAGGCCTACCATGTAGTACCATGGATTCACATATCTCTGTAATTCTTTTCCTTCAATTCCCTATAATTCCATCATAGGATTGTGCCATGTGGCATTTAAGTAATCCAATGGTTATCCAATTTAAACTAAAATTGAATTTTATTTAAATCCACCCATAAATTTGAATTTTATTTAAACTCTAGTTTGTTAGGTAACCTTTGGATTACCTAAATGCCACATGGCACAATCCTATGATGGAATTGTAGGGAATTATAAGGAAATGAATTACAGAGGATGTGGATCCGTAGTATCATAGGCGCTTGTAGCAAATTATTCTCTAGCTAAATCATGACAGCCAATCTGTCAACGAGCTAATGGTGATCTAAAAGTACAATTGTGCAAGTAAACATATTCTTTGGAAATATGTAAAAATGCCTAAATGAAATATTGTATTTTATGTGTTTGCATGTGTGTTTAGGTGGACTCTAATTGCAGGAAGAATTCCAGGAAGAACAGCAAATGATGTTAAGAACTTTTGGAACTCACACTTGAGCAAGAAGTTAATGTCTGAGCAAAATATAACATCATCATGTTGTAAAAATAAGTTGCATAAAACCAACAATCCTAAGATGAATTCCAGGTGGTTGAGGGGGCAAGTAGAGTCTTCTTCCCAAGACCAACAACCCCCAACGTCATCTTTCTGGAAGAGATTGTTAATAAAGGGAGAACAGATGCAGATGAACTCAACAAATTTACAAGTTCAGAAAAAGGAAATGGCTGTGGTAGAGGATGACTTGTTTGTAGGGGTTGACAAATTGCTTCAAGAAATGGACATGGAATTGTGGGATTTGTTTGATGGTCATTAGGGACAATCACTAGTTTCACATCTTCTTCTGTTATGCTTCTTTGTCTTCTGTTATGCTTCATTCTTCTATGTATTTTGTTATATATTTGAATGGATCTCTCTCTTTCTCTATCTTCGAAAGATCAAAAGTGTCAAATACCAATATGTGGAAATGGAGTCTGAAAAGATCAACTATAGAGTTGCTTTGGAGATGCTAGCTCCATCAGTACTTGCACGGAATATTTTCACTGCATGCCCAATATTGAGTAATAAAACTGTTAATAACATCTTCATTAAATTTGACCTCATTTATTAATTATGGTATGTAATATCATAATTGGTAAGGACGTGCATGTATCTAGTCAGTATTATGAATTGATGCATTAATTGATTATTAGTTGTTGCATTAGGGTGTTTAGTACAAAAGATGGGTTGTTATTGCATGTGATTATGGCACATGGTTGGGTCAGTTCATGCGTTAGCATTAGTTGTTAATATTTCATGCAAGACACTATTAATGGGTTCTGTTACTTTTATGTAAGGTGTTGTTTGTGGGTGACAGGGTCTTTTGATCTACTTATTATTTTGCATCTCAGGTAGTTACCATGCTGTGTTATTATTTATATATAGTTGAATAAAAATGAAAGACACATCAGAATTTCTACCCCAATTAATATCTCTTTGAGATTGAGGCAAGCCTTCCTCAATTAAGCCCAAGTGTTTCTATTGTTCCATTGATTTTCTCTACCAAGATAGGCAAGCAGCAGATGTACACACCAATAATATTTACCTAACCTAACAAAAGAAGAAAAAAAAAAATGAATTTTCTGTTATTTCTGTTATTTTCTGTAATTTTCTGTGTTGCAAGACTCAAGCGAAGTCCCTCACACAAGGGGAGACTAGGCCCACCAGCCTTGCATAATAGGGTTTATATACCTATTTGAACTAGACCTGACTTTTCTAAATTACTGGTCCTATCCAAACCCGTTAAGCTATGCTGAAGTTAACACATCCAACTTCATCAAAGTGACACAGCAAAAGAAAATTGTTAAAAATCTCATTCTATAGAACTAAACATGCCTGATCAAACAATAATATTATGGTATGGAGAAACAGCGGACTTCTCCCTCAGTTTCGCTCATCGCTCATCACTCAATCTCGCTCTTCGTCTTCCTATTCCAGTTCTACATTTCTTATCTGTTTCTGCTACAGAACGAATGGCTCCTGGTAGCATTTCGTTTGATGGTATAGTGAACTACGGATTCACACTCTACAAGTTTTCATACTTTCAGTGCAGCCTTTGTTCTCTATTTATTTTTCAAATGAAGAATTATAACAAATAAAAACAAACAAATTGTTCTTGTCCACTGGTTTCCTCCAATCTCTCAATCTTATAAATTGAAATAAAAACTTCTTTTACTATACTGAGTGCAAACAATTTCAAAAGAGTATTTTGAGACTATACAAATGTAACAATGTGAATTAATCTTATATATCCAATTCTCATGACAAATGCATTTAAGTAGAAAGAATCTCATGTTTTATCAATCAGTTGTTATAAAAATTTTATTTTATTTTTTTATTTGTAGAAACCAGTTGTCACATTCTATATACATGAACCATCCCCTTTTGTTCCAACCCAATAAAATAAAATAAAATAAAAAATTTAAAAAAAAAATCCCGTTTTGATCAACTGAAAAAGGGAGAAAGGAAAAATCTGGCCTCTTTTGTTTGTTTTTTGAATTATTAAACGCGTGGCTGTAAAATACTGAGGATGGCATTATGTTTAGTGTTTATCCCCTCAACTATTTAATCACCCAAAAAAAAAAAAAAAAAAACAAAGCCCCTGTTTGAACCTAATAAAGAAAAATGCATCCCCAGCTCAAGCAGGGGCGGACCCAAGATGCAATATCGTTTGGAAAGCATTAATGTTTTTTTGTCACACATATTATGTGGGCCTTTATAAGACTCATTTGAAGTCTCACCTCTAAATTATTTTATTATATTAACTAATAAACCCACATAACTCCGAGGGGAGGCTCAGTTGGCAAAAAACCAACGCTTCCACAATACAAAATCAAACCAAAATTTTTTTTCTTTTAGGTAATAGATGCAAACCAATGGCAATTATTTACTTATTAACTATAGATATTTTATGGGGTCACAATACGAAAAAGGGTCAAATATTTACAAAATATTTTTCGACAATATATAGGTAAAATTAAACATAGAATATAAAATCAAGGGATACATATGATTTCAACCCTAAAAGTTAGATGCGACCAAAATTTTCTTTGGACGAGATAAAACCAATTTTTTCTTTTGGAAAGAGCAAACCAATGGCATTATTTACTTATTAACTATAGATATTTTATTCACAATGCAAACAACAAAAATTGGGGGAAAAGAAAAAAAAAAAAAAAAAAAAAGGAGGGGGTGGCCCCCCTGTTTTTTTTTTTTTTTCTTAAAACCCCCCCCTCTTTTTTTCCCCCCTCCCTTATAACGGTGTTAAGTAACCGTTAAGTTTGAATATGTAATGTCTAATTTCCTCTTCATCAAAATTAAGAAATCAAAAGATCATGCTACCCCATTTATAAAAACCAGATTAAATGTCAATTTTACCATAAATTTCATTTATTTTGAATTAATGAAATGGCAAAATCTAAATTCGATTTCGTTTCCCACCTTCGCTAAACTTCATTTGTTTTGAATTCATTTATTTTGAATTAAAAAAAGGGCAAAATCCAAATCCGATTTGGTTTCCCGCCTTCACTAAGCTTCATTTATTTTGAATTAAAGAAATGGGCAAAATCCAAATCCGATTTGGTAATTCGATTTTCCTTCCTCTTTGGTTTCTATTTGAGTTTTATTCAATTATTTTTTTTTATTTGGGGTTTTTTTTTTGTGAGAATAAAACGGATTATAGTTACTTTTTTCTCCACAGTTAATTAAGGGTACTACCGTAACTTGACAAAAGGGCAAATAAGTAAAAAAATAAGTATAAGGGTATTTTGGAATTTTTGAGAAAATATAAAGGTGTCACATCGTCAATAAACTAACGAGACTTAATGGTAGGGGGCAATAGTAATTGTAGACAAAGTTAAAGGTTGGATTAGTAATTTTGAAAAGTACAAGGGATATAGTAGTAATAAAATCAAAGTACAGGGGCAATAGTAATTATCCCTAAAATCAAATAACAAAATAACAAAATAACAAAAAAAGAAAAAGAAAAAGAGAAACGATAAATAAATTGAAAAAGAGAAAGAATACCTAATTGTGGAGTAGTTTTTTTTTAAAATTTTCTTAACCCAAGCTTATAGAAAGGGAAGAGAATAAATAGGAAGAAAGAGAGGGAAGAGAATAAATAGAATTTTTTTTTTTGGTAATGAATAAATAGAAATTAAAGAGAAGAGAGGAGATAGAAGAGAATAAATAGGGATTAAAGAGTTATTTTCTAATTATGAATGACATTTTGATTTTTGAATACCTAATAAGATGTTTTTTCAAAAAAAAAATTTAACCATGTTTATAGAAATAGAAGAGAATAAATAAGAAGAAAAGATGAGAGAGGAGAGCTTGGAGAATAAATAGGGATTGATGAATTAATTTTTAATTAGGAATGACATATGTGCCTATTATTTTACCTTTAAAAATTGTTCTCAATATTTTGGGGGGGGCCAAATAGTGACATTTCACATATAAGAAAAGAAAAAAATGGAAAAATCAAGGGAATTTGTATAAAATTTTAAAAATCCGGGGGGCCATGGCCCCCCTCGGCCCCTCCATAGGTCCGCCCCTGACTGCTCAAATATGGAATCCGGACCTTCTGCAGCGAGATGAGCTTAGTAGCTATAGATTGGGTGGTTTGGAACATCCCGGCCCATACAACAGTTAGGGGTTTTTGACCATCCGACGTGTGCCCGTAGGCCACCCGGCTATAAGAGATCGGTGAGAAATTAAGCTTACATATAAGAGTTTCAAGATTGAATTATTTGAGTGTGGATCATCTCCCTTGATGGAGAGCATTCTGTGGTCTTCTAACATTACAACAAAAAATTATATGGGCCCACAAGTAAAAAATAATAAATACCATCACTTTTAATAAAATACCATCACTTTAACCTTGTGGGTGTCTTTGTAATTCGTGGTCAACTCCCTGTCGGGGGAGATGATCCGGACTCAATTACTTTTGGTCAAATTTGTCTCTTACATGAATCCTTTCTATTTTCGTTGGGAAACAGTGAACCCTCCAAAACCAAAACCCTGTAAAGAGTCTAAAAAAGGGATTTTTATTTGCGGCAGCCGCTATTTCTAGCAATCGGCGGTCCAGATGTTGCCACATATGCAAAAATATGATTGAATAATGTGTATTAAAATGGGGGGGGGGGTTAATTGTAATATATTTTTCTTGTTTTATATTGAAGGGCCTTATATTTTTAAAATTTACAAATCCAAACCCCTGATTTTATCAAACATTAATCATTCATCGCAAACCCTAGATCAAGTTCGATTCTTCACCCCGATCAAAAATTCTGTAAAGTGAAGGTTTGTAAAAATGAATAACCTTAAAATTTTGAAGAGCGAGAAGATGAAGAGCTGAAGAATCGAACAAAGAAACTAATAACATGAGGAAAAAATAACGAAAAATGTTTAGGTGGACTCTAACTGCGGGAAGAATTCTAGGAAGAACACCAAATGATGTAAAGAACTTTTGGAACTCACACTTGAGCAAGAAGTTAATGCCTGAGCAAAATATAATATCATCATGTTGTAAAAATAAGTTGCATAAAAGTGATAAAACCAACAACCCTAAGATGAATTCTAGGTGGTTGAGGGGGCAAGTAGAGTCTTCTTTCCGAGACCAAAAACCTCCAAGAGAAGAAGAACATGATGATGGTGACGGTGATGATAAAGAGGGAAAGGAAGACGAGAAAGCAACGTCATCTTTATAGAAGAGATCGTTAATAAAGGGAGAAGAGATGCAGATGAACTCAACAAATTTACAAGTTCAGAAAAAGGAAATGGTTGTGGTAGCTAGAGGTCGACTTGTTTGTAGGGGTTGACAAATTGCTTCAAGAAATGGACATAGAATCGAAATGGACATAGAATCGTGGGGTTTGTTTGATGGTCATTAGGGACAATCACTAGTTTCACATGTTCTTCTTCTGTTATGCTCTTTTTTGTCTTATGTTCTACTTCATTCTTCTATGTGTTTTACTATATATTTGAATGGATCTCTCTCTTTCTCTCACCTCGAAAGATCAAAAGTGGCAAGTAGGACTGTTTGGTCTGTTTCCACTCCCTAGTTTCTTGAAGCTTGTACTCAGGATGTCTTGGCTTTTTCTTGCCAGTCTTCTAATTAAAGATCCTTTTACCAAAAAATAAAAAAAGATCAAAAGTGTCAAATACCAATATGCTTAGTGCCAGAGTAGTTCTTCGATCTGCCACCTCTTTTGTTTAATCTTGTCAGATAGAAAACCATACTACTGTGCTTTCCCATTAGGCTGATTGCAGTGCCAGAGTAGTTCTTGGTGTAGCAGAAAGAAGAAGAGGAAAGAAAATTAGTAATAGAGATGGGTCTACCACTCTACAAGGTGTCAGAAACAAGAGCTAAAAGCTATTTGCGGAGGAAAAAGACTGGGCACAACAAAGAATCTCGTGTACAAATTGAAAGAAATAGAGAAAATGGAAGAAAAAGACGGAGAACGCACAACAAAGAATCTCGTACAAATTGAAGGAACAAAATGGAAGAAAAAGAAACCAAGACTGATGGGCACGACAACGAATCTCCAAAGTAAAAATTGAAGGAACAAAATGGAAGAAAAAGAAAACAAGACCGATAGGCACAACAAAGAATCTCCTTGAAAGAACAAAATGGAAGAAAAAGAGTCATAACTCACTGTCAATGGCCTGAGATAGAATCCCAACAAAGACTGCATTGAAAATGTTTTTCAAAGCAATTTTTTTTTTAATTTCTCAAAAAAAATTTAGATGCAAAGTTAGGCTTAAGTGAATCAATTTTAAAATGGGTATTCATAGAAATTTGATCTCTAAACATAACAATGACAACTTTTATAAATCTTATTACAATTTTAAAATTTATTTCAAAAAAAATATTTATCAAAATCTTACATAGGTGTTTTTGAAAGCTGTGTTTTTGCTTTCAAAAACACAGAGTTGCTTCTAGTGTTTCTCGAAGCAGAGGCACCTAAGTAGGATGAGTTATCAACAGGACCTATGTTTTCAAAGACAATTTTTATCAAAAGCCTAAATAAATGTTTCTACTTCCAAGAACAATAAACACTATCTCTAGCGTTCTCCAAAAAAGAAACACCAAAGTGGGTTAAAGTCCTTACTTGGCTGACCCCTGCATGCAATGTGTGAAGGCAGTCAAGCTTTTACATGATTTAGCCTAAGTAAGAGGTTTAAGAATATAACAATTTATAATATAGGAAAGGGAAAAGAAGAATGAACCTTGACGTAAGGTTTGGTCAACTACAGATGTAGCCTGCCTGAAGTCAAGGCATTGAAACAACCTGGTAGCACAAGTTACTGGTATAAGGCTACAAAGAAAAATTGCCCAAACTCGGTTTATGCCAAAACCTTGGGCACCAAATTTGCCCTACAAGAAAGGAAAAGAGAAGGACAAAAAAAATTGAGGGTGAAGGGCACTTAACCTTCGATGACCTTCGATTTGTTTTATCCAGTGTAAGGCCAAAATGGTGCTGTCTACAAAAGCTAAAGGTGGTACATGCCACCAGCATCTGTTCAAAAGAAAACTTTTGGCTCCACGAGCTAAGTAATCTACCATAGAGTTTTGAGACCTGCTAATAAATCTGAAGTCCAGGAAAACAAAACATGAACACAGGGACTGAGTCTCTTTAATTAAGCTATTAAAGACCCAATCTAGAGTGTGTGGCTGATCCTTTAAAGCATTCACCACCGGTAAACAGTCAGAGAAGACCACAAGCTTTGTAACTTGTAATGACCAAGCAAGGATGACTCCATCACGAATAGCCAGCTCGATTTCCATTGATGTTGCTGATGGACATCGGCAGTGCTTGGCTTTGGCTGCAACAAAGCTTCAGATAGGATCCCAAAACACACATCCTCGCCCTCCTGAATTATCATGGTAGTCATTAGTTACTAATCAGAAAACTACAATGATAACTGTCTTCTGAATTACAAAGAACTATTGAAATCTGTGATTACAAATTATCCACTTTAAAGTGAAGTGGAATTTTTTACCAAAAATTAATGAAGCGAATTTCTCACCATTCCCAAAAACATTCATTAGAAGAATGAGAAAAGTCTTGGAAGTTCCAACTTTAGTTTGGAGTCTTTGGACAGTGCACTAGTCCAAACCGAAGCTACCATTGCGGAAAACAAGACTCATCCAAACACTGGGTGTCATGGTGCTGATGTAGACAAGCAAACAACTGAAGGGTGCTGACAGTTTGGCTACTGGTTTGTGAGACTTGAACTGTGCCATCCTTCCATCTGGCAAAACACCATATATTATACAACAATTAACAAAAAGTATGCATCTTTCTTCAGAAGAATACATTCATTTCAGTTCCTTCTACTTTTCAACATACTAGTAAATTTTCACATGACACAATTTTTATCTATACAATTTCAATTAGCAGAGACTCAAGGCAGCTTTCGGAATGGCCTCAATTATCAGCTGGTCAATCACAGTTAGTCGTATTTAAAGCTGTAATTAAAAGTAGCAAAAAAAAAAAGATACTGATGAATTTCTAACATTACCCAATCGAGCTGGACTCTGCGAGGATACTTCATTCAATGTTTTTTGATAATCACTCCATTTCGTCATCCATGGTGCCTCTGTAGTCATTGTCTGCTATGTACTAGCCTGCATAATTCTTCATGGAGGAAGATCATGGTTGAGCTATTGGAAATCTGAGAATGGGATACTTGTGCATTCGGCTGTAAAGCAATTTCAGAACTGAATAAGCAACAGATTTACCCAAAAATAAGCAACAATACATTGAGATTGACTGACATTCATGGGAAAAAATTTATGCAAATTGAAGTGATGCCACTAATGCCCATACACTACCTTGTCGCTGCAAAAATAAAGCTTAGAAACAAAAGATGAAAATCAGATCAACTAAGATCCCAAGGCGTTTGGAATGTTCAACTTGCATCCTATGATATTTCCTGGTCTCTCATCCATAGCTGTCTCAGCTTTTGAGCATCAATTTTACTCACCTAAGGCTCCGCAAGTCTAATTTTCTATTGCAACAAAATGAAATTAGATGCTACTTCATTAAAATGAAATACATGTTCAAAAAATAGATACTAAAATCAGGAAGAATTAGGTTAGGATCTTTCTCCACTTGACACTTGACAGGCCCACAAAGCATTCCCAAATTAGGCAGGTTGGCTGTGACACAGTACACGTGAACAGTGTTTTGGTCTATTTCTTCTTAATTCATGCTTCTATTTGGAATGGACTGTCTTATGTGATGCTGAATGAACAAAAGCATGCCACATTAACTGACCAAGCTGCCAGTCATAGCAGTCGCATCCCACAAACTTGTTGGGTTTGTTTCATGGCTTGTTTCTGGGGTGCATACGGGTTTATGATTGACATCAACTAGGAATGTCATATTTTATCAACAAGACAGAAGAAATATGGCGCACAAAGTCCCTACAACAAAAACAACAGGACATATTAAACTTGATTTAAATATAGAATTCCATAATGTGGCACCATACTAGGTGGTTCAAAATATGTTTCTTAGGTTGTAAATATCAAATGCATAATTATCAACATGTCTCCTAGGTGCCTAGATTACATAGTCAGGCAACTTGAACATCTGTCCGTGTTGCCAAGACATTAACACTTGAAGTTCTCTAGGCTTTTACACATCGAACTGCTCTAGGCTTCACCCCCCCTATTATTGTACATGATAGGACAATTGAATTGTGTCATCTTGGCAACCTAGGAAAAATGTTTTCAGGTAGTCGATCCCATAAGTCTTGGCCACCAACATTGCCTTGTATCTTTCCACAGCATGTGCCTTGTGCTTAATGAGACACACCCATTTGCACCCAACAACTCGCTTTCCTAGAGGCAAAAGAAACCGTTTTCCCACCTTCTATTTTTTTTTCCAAAGCTTTGGAATTTTGGGATAAGGAATGATATGACACAAAGTTGGAAATAGGATGCTTGGTGCATGTGCGTCTGCTTCCGTAATGCAATTGGTAAGTCCAATATGGGATCAAGATATAGTTCAGCAACAGTTACCTCAGGACTAGGAGCAAACATAGAAGGGGGATCTTCTCGCATTAATTGTCTCTAATAAGTCTTAAGGAGTCTTTGTACCCCCTGCACATCATCCACCGATTGTTCCTGTCTGCCCACTCCATCTTCTAAAAGGATTGCTCCTGTCTGGCCACTCCATCTTCTAAAAGAGGATCATGAACAAGAATCTTAAGAGAAATGGCTAAAGAAGGAACCAAGACAACCGGCTGTTCCTGTGTACTCACTCCATCTTCCAAAGGAGGATCATTAGCAGCAATCGAAAGAGAAATGAATAAAGGAGGAACTAATAAACCAGTTCCCCTTCACTAATAGTCTTCCAAAAAGAGGTATAGGGGAAAAAAGAAACAGGGGTGATAACAGTTATAGCCCTCCTGAGTAGCTAGATAACTTAAGAAAATACAACAAAAAATAAGGGTGGATCCAACTTACCATGAACATAATTGTTTCGGGAATAAAAGGCAACACAACCAAAAACATGGGAGGTATAATAAAGGCAGTTGTCCCTAGAAGAACTCCAAAGCAGTGGCGTTGTTGCAAAACATGGGAGGGCATTCAGTCAATCAAATAAGCTGCAGTAAGGACCACATCTCCCCAAAAACATAGAAGCGCATGCATAGTAAACATCATAAGGTGTCTATTCTTACCGATTTGCAATCTCATATTGAAGAGAGATATCAACACAGCCCAAATATCTCATTCAATCATCAGTACATAAAATTTTTACCGTGCTGCCAAACAACATACAAACCATTATATGAAAATTTTGGAAAAAATAGCAAACATCACTCTTTTGGTACAGCAAGTAGATTCAATTGGTCTTAGTGCAACAAATCAACAAAGTTAACAAGCCACCAATGGCAAGAAAAGATAGTTTGAGAAAGACCCCAAACATTAGAATGAATAAAGGTGAAAGGAACATTACTAACATTATCAGAGACTAGATAAAAGTGTCCGGATTGTTTGCTAAAATGTAAGCATCAACATGGAAGAGCTGATGGTAGAGGAAATAACCTAGAGGAAAATTGGTAGAAGAATGTAGCCTAGTGATGCCACAATAACAAGGTAAAAAGAGTAAGAGAAGTAGAACAAGAGGCCATAGAAAGAGTTGATGGAGACCCATATAGCAAGTGGAGCACCCCTTGTATCTACCAAAGCCAATTTTACGCCTCATCTCAAGGTCCTTCCAGTCTTATGGTTGGTTGCCCCAAGTCAACTATCCACGAGACATGAGAATCACTTGTATTGGGCATATCACTGCCATAACAAGCCACTAACACAGATCTGCTAGAAGTCTGAGAATGCACCATCGCTGTCCTATGACTGTCCTCAGTGTCAACTACGGCATAAGCTTGCTTGAGAGAAGGAAAAGGTTCCTATGAGGATCTGAGCATGTACTTGATCATACTAAATGTTGAGACCCACCAGAGAATCATATATTTGAAGCTTGTCCACCGACTTTTTATAAGCAGCAACATCAGGGATTAATAGCCTCGAAGAGCATTATAACATTGAGACAAAGTAAGCTCCTATTGTAGCTGTAGTATAAGTCACCTACGCAACTTTCCAAATTGTGGCAGCATTAGGAAGAAGGAAACTCTTTGTAAAATTTGATTCAATGGAATAGAGGAAGAAATCCCATACCAAGCACTCGTGAGTCTTCCACTTGTCTCTAGCATGAGAAGAGGGATTGACAACAAGAGGGAAAAACCACGATCTCGAGAAACAGAAGAAGCACGAGGATCCTCTATACCAAATGTACCAAAAGAGGCAAAGGCAACAAGCGCTAAAGAAAAATAAGTTTGGTAGGAGAAAAGTACTCACCATCATAAACAAGGCATAAAATGATTTTCAGAACCCCCAAAAAAATTATAACACATGAAGCAGAAGGCGATGGCTCAAGAAGAGTCGAACAAGGCGGGCAATGACCTGTGAAATGTTTTCCTTAATTTAGTCATCCATGTTAGAGTAACATCTAAAATTTTTGTAAGGAGGCGAATGTCAAGTGTCAAGATAACCTTGAGATTTGCCATCCGTTGAGCTGGAGACAAGATGTGCATGCGAATTTTTCTACCACATCCACAGGATCTCCATTCTGTAAAAAAGAGCTTGAATGATCAGATCCATGACATTTACTTCCAATTTTTATTTTTCATTAATTACTGTAGGGACATACATACCTAAAAGTCAAGAATCCGGTTCTTTCTCAGGGCAGAGAGACTTACAATGAGCCCAAGAATTAGAACCACAAACAAATTGTATTACATTGACCATATAATCAAAATTTTCGTCAAACTCATCATAAGAAGTTTTGAGCTTGATTGAAATATATTCAAATCATATTATGCATATCCAAAATCTATAATCAGTTACGTTTGTTTTTTTACAAGAACACAGCTGAATCCCGAATCAGTTGCAACTCATGATATCCATTCCTGCCCAATTACATATCTTTACAAAATCACATGTCTGAGTTATTCAACATAAATCCAATGTTGGGTTCAAAAACAAAAAGTCTCATGGATCCCAATTTTAAAAATCCCATCTTCAAGGCTGTTGTCCAACCAGAAATCAATCAGTCTAATGCTAACAGAGACATCTCTGGGCCGTAGAGATCACCACCTGATCAGCTAGAATTCAAACCCCAAAGCATGAAGCCAACTTTCCTGGACAAGTAGGTGGGCAAGCAGGATAGGAATTTATGAAAAAGAAAATTTTATTGAAAAACCATGTTTGGTTGAAAGTTGAAACTCACTTTCTCAGATACTTCTCCAACGGGATTAATGAAATCTTGTGCAAAAAGAAAGCAGATCTTAGGGAGATATCATGGTAATCACCTTGATTGGCGGGTAGAACTGCTTACTGTAGTTGGCGTTTATGTAGCATAAAGGACACCTACAACTATGAAAGCTGAAACATGCAGAAATAAAAATGAATTTCAGCTAAAATGGAACTTATAAACTAAAGAAGCTAGATCCAGGTCTGATAGGGCAAAATGATATAGGTTTGAAAGAAAACTACCACATAAATAATTATCAATGCAGTCAATCCAAAACACTTTGTTTGACATAAAACTCAAGAAGATGGTTCACTGATATGACCAACACAACTGTGATGTTCCTTCAACTAGAAGCTAGTAGCACTACCTCATCAAATATCAGTTTGAAAGTCTAGTTAGTGTCTCAACTACAGAATATGAATGAGTTGTCATGAGTAAGAAAATATCAACATGAATTTTTATCTATACAATTTCAATTAGCAGAGACTCAAGGCAGCTTTCGGAATGGCCTCAATTATCAGCTGGTCAATCACAGTTAAGTCGTATTTAAAGCTGTAATTAAAAGTTGCAAAAAAAAAAAAAGATACTGATGAATTTCTAACATTACCCAATCGAGCTGGACTCTGCGAGGATACTTCATTCAATGTTTTTTGATAATCACTCCATTTCGTCATCCATGGTGCTTCTGTAGTCATTGTCTGCTATGTACTAGCCTGCATAATTCTTCATGTAGGAAGATCATGGTTGAGCTACTGGAAATCTGAGAATGGGATACTTGTGCATTCGGCTGTAAAGCAATTTCAGAACTGAATAAGCAACAAATTTACCCAAAAATAAGCAACAATACATTGAGATTGACTGACATTCATGGGAAAGAATTTATGGGCACTACCTTGTCGCTGCAAAAATAAAGCTTAGAAACAAAAGATGAAAATCAAATCAACTAAGATCCCAAGGCGTTTGGAATGTTCAACTTGCATCCTATGTTATTTCCTGGTCTCTCATCCACAGCTGTTGAGCATCAATTTTACTCACCTGAGGCTCCGTAAGTTTAATTTTCTATTGCAACAAAATGAAATTAGATGCTACTTTAGGCTTCTCAACCATTAGCCCTAGCTATGACATTACACGTCACCTAACAAGACGGCTTGTTATGATAGTTCCTCAAGTAACTCAACCGTCTAATTGAAATCACTCTCTATTTTTTAGAAGGCATAAATACCTCATTTGTTCATGTTGCTTGTACTTTGTGTGTCCCATTCTTGCTGCTCCCGATCAAATTCCAGATCTTTCTCTTCTTTTGATTGCCCATGCTCCCTCCCAACCTCTAAATTCTTTTTTTATTTTTTTAATATCATGGTTAAGAAGCCTAGTTAAGTTTGATCATCCTAGCAATCCAAAAAAGAAGACAAAATCCGCCCAGGAGGGTTATGCAAGTGAGGACAAGCAATCTTCTGGCGAGGTTCTATGCCCAGCATGAGAACCAACCGGGATCTTCCTCTACCCCGATTCTCCCAAGCAATCTGACCTTCCTAATTCCTATGTCCCTTCACAATCTTCCAAGTGCAAAACTTCTTCTATTAGCCCCCTGTTCCAAATCCTGAGGGGTTTCGCAGTCCTTTCCCTTTTAAGCCTAATAAGAATAAATTGAAGGCCACCGCCCTGACTTGAACAAAAGCATAACAACGTACACCTATGCACATTGAATATATGCAAAATTCCCTGGGCCTAGATTTCTACATGTGCTCTCTCACTTCTAAGGACCAAACCGATTCTTGAGGTACTTCAATTTTCCCGAGGGGGATTTGGCTCCTGAGTAAGGAAGAGAGAGCCAACGATCCCCTCGAGGGATTTTTCATCGTATATTTTTATGCTTCATTGGGGGGTTACGCCTCCCCTTCCACTCTCATTTTGTTGAAGTTGTTCATTGTCCCGACCAACTTAGTCTGAACAGTTGGCTCAACATGATAGGGTTAGACAACTTTTGTTATAACCTGGTTATTATCCCGACCTTCTGCTATTTCACAATTCTTTATGCTCCACCCCCACCCCACCCCCAAAAGGGTTTGTATTACCTAGCCAAGCGGCCATCTTGGAAGCTTGACCTTTAGGTTAACTTTATTGAACATGACGCCGTCCCGTCCACCACCAAGAAGTGGAGGGAAATTTTCCAATCTTGTTGTCCTCTTTCTAGCGAGCCTCTCATTACTGACTTTCAAAAGAGGATGAAGGAAGACCTTAATGGGATGAACACAGTTTGAACTTTATCCCAAGGAGCTGGAGATTGTTCAGGAAATCAAACAGGTTGAGGAGGATTCTTGGAATGTCCATGGATTTTTTATGGAAGATCATCCAGGGTGAGCCCCTCGCTCATTATCTACTATGTTTTTTTGGATGAATAAATAAATAAAATTAATGAACGAGGAACCATGGAAGAAAATTCGATCGAAATGGTCGAAATTTCGATCGAAATGGTCGAAATTTCGATCGAAATGCCTGCAAAAATCCAACTTGAAAAGAAATATAGTAGTAGGCACGAAAAGTATCCATATCGTTTCGTATCGACCGAAATTTCGGTCGATATTTCGACCCAATACCATATCGGGCCGAAACTACAATTGCGCAGCTTATAAAATACCCAAAATCGACCCTATTTCGCCATTTCGATGTTTCAAGATTTCGAGCCATATCGCCAGAGCTATTTCGACCTCATTTTGCAATTTTTGCTGATTTCTCTTGCTTTCATCCCATTCTACACCTAATTTCTAGTATTCCTTTTCCTTCAAACACTTGATTTGCTCCTCCATTTGTGCATTTTCTCAAATCTTGCAAGGTGAGTAACCAATTTCCTTATTTTTTTATTTTTGTTTTATTTGTGCCTTAAATCATGTTAGATTGCTTCCAAATTTATATATGTTTACTTTAGAGTGATGATCTATGAATTTGTAGTGTCAAAATTATTTTTTGATTCTTCCTACTATTTTTTTTATTTTTCTGTTGTTAAAAATTATTTACTAAATTATGTATGTTGTTAAAAATGTTTATGTATAGTACATGTATAAGCTTCAAATGAATGTATGTGAGAGTTGAGACACCATATTGCTGTGATGGTGTTGAATTAATTTTTTTTCTTCTGTTAATTATGTAATTTTACTGTATTTAATATATATTTAAATAATTAAAATAATATATTTAAATATTAAAAAAATAATTAATTTCTGTTTTAAATTTAAAAATAGGAGAGTATTAGTGGAAGCATGTATGCAATTTTTTAAGCATGTTGTGGATATTTTTAAGATAGTTAGTGTGTATTTTATATATTTTAAAATTATTTATATATTAAAAAATACTTATATAGTTATACATATTTTTTTTTATATTTAAAAATAGGAGGTTATTATTAGAAGCATGTATGTCATTTTTGGAGCATATTGTGGAGCTTTTCAAGATACTTAGTGTGTGTTTCTTGTAGTAGGCATTCTATTTTAAAGATGTCAGACATAGCTTGGGATCATGGGAGGCCACTGACAGCTGATAAGAGGAAGAGTGAGTGTAATTACTGCAAGAAACAAATAGGAGGAGGTGGGGCCACTAGATTGAAGGTGCATCTAGTTGGTGGCAACAAGGATGTAACAGGGTGCCCAAAGGTGCCTGTAGAGGTCAAGAGGGCAATGGCCTCATATATTAGTGGTGGAAAGCAAAAGAGGAAAGAGAATAGAACACAGAGGGATGAGTTTGAGGATGCCTGCTTAGATGACCTTCCAGATCCTGAGGGTTATGGTAGGGATGAGCCAGGAGACAGTGACCACGATCCAGAGGCCGATCAGTCGAGGAGGGCGATGATGATGAGTAGGGAGCAACGAGAGGATTGATGACATCGGGGAGGTAATAGAGGGGTGCGGTTGTGGGTCCTCTGAGAGCCGATGAGGTATGGGAGGCATAGGTGGCTCCCAAGTCCATATGAGGAGGTCTCAGAGTGTGAGGCAGGAGGCTCCTATCCCACAGGCCCCTACAAGGGGTCGAGCTTCCTCAGCACATCCTACAAATCCGGATCTTGAGATTCTTCGCAATGATCCGGCCCTATTTGTGAGGCCTGAGCATAAACAGAAAAAGTTGAAGCACTTATGGGGGGAGTGTGAAGGAGAAAGTGGGGATGGCTTTCTCCAAATGGGCGCATTACCATAGTGTTCCAGCACATACAGCTCGGGGGCCCTACTACGGAGATATGATTGAGCGAGATAGGCGAGTGGGGAGTGGTGTACGGGGCCCCACTCCATATGAGATATATAATGTGTATTTGCCTAAGCATAAAGAGGACATAAATGAGTACATTAAGGGATTAAAACCCATGTGGAATCATTATGGAGTGACTCTGATGGCTGATGGTTGGACTGGTCCCACTAGACAGTCCATCATCAATTTCATGTTGAATTGTGATGGGAGGACAAGTGTTCCTCGAGTCGGTAGATGCATCCGGTGAGAAGAAGGATGCAAAATACATTTACAAATTACTGAAGCAAGTGGTGAAGGAGGTTGGAGTGGAAAATGTAGTTCAAATTGTGATCGATAATGGCTCCAACTACAAGAAAAGTTGGGTTGAAGATGCGGGGAGAACTCCAGGTATCTAAAGTCTAAACATATAGAATTAATTTTCATTTGTAAATACATATATTTACATTACACATATACATGTACACTTTATAACTTTGTATTGATGGCTTGATGCCTTGATGGATGGACAGATATAGGCTCTTTTGGACTCCTTGTGCTGCTCACTGCATTGACTTAATGTTGAAGGAGATTGGAAAGGTCAAGCTCGTGAAGAATACGGTGGACCAAGCTCGACATGTTAGCACCTTCATATATAACCACACCTATGCATTAAGGATGATGAGGGACAAGTGTCAGGGTGAGTTAGTGAGGCCAGGCATAACCAGATTTGCTACTAATTGGATAGCACTGCAAAGCTTTGAGAGTAGGAAGACTGGCCTTAGGAGTATGTTTGCATCAGAGGAGTAGTTTAACTGGGAGGGTTCTTCATCAGTGGGAGGAAGGATGGGGGCTGATGTGGGGGACTTCATGGCCCAGGAGGGGAGGCCACATGCAGAGCCCGCCCGTCCCTTCGTGCCACACCCTAGTGCATCCACCCAGAGTGAGGATTTGATTTTTTGGTCTGACACTGAGGATGAGGTGACTCAGGCCTCCGGTGATGACGACGATAGTGGTGATGATGGAGGGGATGAGGAGGGTGTGGGACCTCGTGATTAGGATTCAGCTGATCCTAGGGACAGACCACCACCACCACCACCAGCAATACGTGAGAGTCAAGGGGAGGGGGGGGAGGACGACCACCGAGATTCATAGGAGAGAGTCAGTTCACCCACGCGACACAGGATTCAGACCATACTGGAGCTGCATCTCGAGGCAAAAATGTTTCCTCTACATATTCGAGGAAGGGGAGACAAGACGGGCTGGAGCACAGGAGGACACGCCATCATATGGGTCCTACCGTCCATCCGATGCCGAGAGCTTGGTGGGATCTATGAGATCGATGAGCATTGATGATGCTAGAGACTCCTCCACCTCCGGAGGATCCGGATGGCATAGGCTGCAGAGTCCTCATGAATGATACTGCTTGTGGAGAGTATTGGTTCTACCGAGTCGACTTATGGTTATGGTCCTTATGGACCATATGGTGTCCCTCCTGACAATCAGATTCAGGGTCAGGCCAGTTAGCCACGACTGGAGCCTTATGGTTATGGAGCGGCCTATGGAGCTTATGGTGTCCCTCCCACTGTCGATTATCGAAGTCAGCCACTGCAACCTTATCAGTATACTTATCCTTCTCCCCGAGAGCCGGGGCGGGGGTGCTCTTTCATTTGTTGAGCAGATCTTCTACACTATTCCACAGCCACAAGGCCCACCACCACTAGTTCCTTTGGAGATTCACAACTTCCCACCATTAGGGAATCTTATGCATGTGGATGAGGCCACATACAGAGGTGCAGTTCTTGACTATGTCCAAAACTATATGGGGCGGGGGCAAACATCATGGGAGTTAAATTGTCATTTGTATGGGGTGCAGACGGAAGAGGGAGACCTTGAGGCTTGAATAGAATAGACTTGTAAGTAATAACATTCCAGCTTCTTCTCAGATTCATGTACTATATACTTGATTACTTGGAATGTTGGATGTTACATTTTCAGTAGTTTTTTGGTAAACTAGTAGTTTTATAGTGATTATTATGCTTGAAATAGCTAGTATGCAAAAATCCAAATCAATTTGAGTGCATTTGAGGCTCGAAATTGAGTTTTCAAGAATCAGGAAAAAAGTATCTAGTTTCGGTCGAAATTTCGACCGAAACCTCGAAATTTCAACCTTTTCCAAGGTCGAAATGTTCATTTCGATCGGAATTTTTACCTTGCGAGGAACAAACAAAGAGTCTTAAGGAGGAAGACCGAAAAGAAGAGTTAACGCCAAAGAGACAAAAATAAGCATGTTCCATGGGGTATCATCAATCAAGTGTTGGGGGAAAGCTGCAATTCTAGTAGAAACATCAAAATAGAAGGCATTCCAAATCATGTCTACTATGTTGATTTTGTTTTCTCGATCTTGGACCCAACATTTATTTTTTCCTTGACTGCAATTGCGAATGGAGCAATGCAACTTGATCGGGCTCAAAAGACCTTGTCCAAGCCCAAAGCAATGCTTCCTTTTGCTGCACCTTATAATCTGACCAAGCCCCCAGCCTTTGCCAAGGAGTCAAATAAAACTACAACCATCCTCAATAAGTTGGAGGAGAAGCCCTTGGAAGAGTGGATTGAGACACTAAGTAGCACTCCCTTTGCCATTCCATCGTATGGGGAAGTGCCTGACAAAGTGCGGAGGAAGGTAACAAAGGAATATTTCAAAACTCCCTAGCTTGAGAAACTGCACAATGCCTCGTCTAGAGCGTTTACCTGAACTTCGTTTCATACCAACTGCCAACCTTATGGAATTCACCGAACACCCAATAAAACCCAAAGAAGTAATTGTAGTAGACAACTCTACTCCAAACCCGAGGTTGAGGATGAGAGGAGTCTCGCTGAAGTCAGCGCCAAAAAGAAGCTCCTAATTCTGTTGATGCCATCGTTCAATTACCAGAACAAGTTCCAAATTTCTTTTGCTCGGGAAATTTTGTTCTTTTCCGAGCCACCTTCGTATCTTTGGGGTTTGATCTCAAAAATTTTGGAAATGGAAAATTTGTTTCATTTTGTACAACATTGTCGTGAGCTAACCTTTAACCTTATGAACCGACTTCGCTTAATGCTTTCCTGTATTCTTATGTAGATATTCTTCTTACCCTAGCCTTGAACGAAACTTCCTATACTCGTATCTCGAGTTACCACCCAACCTTTAGAAAACATCTATTGCCATCAATGTTTTTAAGCAAGTTAATATAAAAAAAGGTGAGATACCGTTAGACATGGGTTACCATTTGGACAGTTTACCATGTGACTTAGTCATATGCTCCGCTTCAGGATTGGTAGGTCCATTGCAAGCAAAGGTCCTCTCAAAAGGCCCTTCTAATAGATTGGCATGTTGATTGGAAGTTTTCTTTAATATGGTGCCAAAGGTTCTAAGCCTCTTATAGCATTTCCTCCATCGGATTACAGTTAACCCAGCCCAAACCTTGAATGATTGTTCATATTTTTGTGGTTCTGCAATGCTTTACATAGTTGATCCGGCTCCATGTTGGAGCAATCCCCATATGAGGTGCCAAGAATGACTTGGTCATGTTAAGATGCATCATTTATACGAGGTGTTATGCCCATAATTTAATAAGTCACAAAGAAGTTTTATGGAAGTAATTGAATGCTTACAATTCTGTTGGTAATACTCCAAATTTACTGAATTCATAGATCAATCAATATGCTTCCCGGCTCTGAATCTTTTAATCATTATGCTCTTGGTTTTGTTCCCTTGTCGACTACATATAGCCCTTCCCACATTGCGCTCAAGTTTCCTTAATTTTTCAAATATGAAGACTCGAACTTTGTTGTACAAGATCACTAACTCTACACCTTTGGTTCTTGACTTCGGTGTGGTAATATCCCCTTACTCTTTTTTGATACCTTTGTTTCCTATAGTATGCCATGTTACGCAGATCATCTAGAAAGTCTAGGTTGACCCTCAGTACCTATTCGTTTGAGTCTTCGATATAGTCCCGATACCTTTTTTACCTGGTTAGGACGTCGACCAGAGTAAGCACCTTAATTTTGAATGTCAATCAAAAAGGTGTCTCGCCTGTTGGGTTTCGGCTTGCTGTCCAGTATGAAAAGAAAAGACTTGGTAATTCCTCTAACAATGCTTGGTTTGTCAATTCCACTTTTTGTCATTGTTCTGTGGGTAGGCTACTGATGACTAACGATGTTAAATATGATATCTGGTAAAAAATATCCCGAATCCTGCTCCTTCAAATTGCTTACCAATATCTGTTACTAGCACCTTTGGGATTCCAAACAGGTAAATGACCTTGCCTTCATAAAATTATCCATTATGCTTTTCAGTAATTGTTGTTACGGGCTTGGCCTCGACCCACTTATATTCATTCCCCACATGGAGAACGTGGTCTTGCTTAAGATGGGAATCAATGGTACTATTGGGACCCTTGGGACCCTTGGGACTAGAACATGATTTTGACATTGCTTGCTTTTCCGCACATACTCGAGCGCATCCTCCAGCATGGTCGGTCAATAGAGTCTCGACCTCAAAATCATTTGTGCTAACATTCTCCCGCTTGTATGAGCTCCACATATCCCCTCACCGACCACAACGAGTGCATACTAGACATGTGAGGATCCCACACATTTTAGAAGTGGCTTTTAAAAAAATCACCTGTAAAATTGGTAATCTAGAATGGTAATCCTTGCCGACTGATTCTAGGATTGGGTCCATCCAACTTTACTCCCGCTCAATTTTCATCGACTCGATTTCCTCTACACTCGGGATAGACACCCCTTCTATATATATTGTTGAGTCGAGTGTTTTATATTTCGCGGAGGCTAACGGAGATAATGTCTCTGCTTCCTTATTTTCTTTCCGAGGGATTTGTTTCACAACTACATTATCAAAATTGGCTCGGTATTGTTCCACCTTTGATAGATACATGGCCACCCGATTCCCCTTAGCCTAATTTTCTCTTATTTGATTTACCATTAGTTGTGAATCGGTTCTCACCTCCACCTCCTTAACTCTTAATACTTGGTAACCTCAACGACCTACCAAAATTCTCTGATTTGATTTACCACAGGCTGTGAATCCTTTTGACCTCCAACTCTTTTACTCTTAATGTTTGATAACCTCGAGGACTTGCCAATATCACTTCATATTCGGCTTCAATAGTTGAAGCCTTGAAGTTGAATCTTAAAGCATAGCTGACTTCTTAAAGTTAATCATGCCCTAAATCTCGTGTTATTACTAGAGGTGTTATATAAAGGATCCAGAACATAAACTGAGTCTGCTAATTTACAAATAGAGGGAGACTACTTTCAGCAACAAAGTCAAGAAGTACTTGTGCCTTTATAGCCGGTCAACGCCTAAAATCGATCTAATACTTGCTCAACTTGAATGACTAGGTGCCCAATCGCCTGGAAACATCTGGTAAGTGGAAAATTTTTTCTTCAAAGAGAAACGGTCATTACCACGATCGGGTGCGTTTAGAAGTAAGGTCTCAACTTTTGAGAGCCCATTAATAGGGCCAACGCTTGCTTGTCAACCCTCAGATATCTTGTCTATGTATAATTAAGCGTGTGGCTTATGTAGTAGATCGGCTTCTGGGGAACCCCATCCTTCACCAAAACTATGTTCACGACAACTTGGGAAACTGCTAGATTTATGAGTAACTCCTCCGACAATTGCCTTGCATACACTAGGGGAGTCCCAAGTGCCTTTCTAAGCTTTTTAAAGGGCCATTGGCATTCGTCCGTCCCTAGATTCACACCTTGCTTCCCGATTGTTTAGAGGGCATTAAAGAATGAATTGCATTTTTCATCTACCCAGGCAAAAACACGATTCAATGTAGCTACTCTTCCAATAACGCATTGGATGTCCCGTATAGTTTTAGGGGGCCGCATTTGAACCAAGGCTTTAATTTTTTTCGAAACAATACCCCCTTACGGAACAATAAAACCAAGAAACTTCCTGAATGATACCCCAAACGTACATTTTTTTGGATTTAACCACATTTGGAAAAATTTGGGCCGCTTAGACCCTATCATCATCCCTCAAACTGGAATGTTAAGGTGTCGCAAAATCCGCTGCAACTTCTTGAATGGTTCGCCCTTTGCCAGTTCTCTTTATCCCTATCATCAAGAGCCTCAATGGTCAATGTTTTTATGAATCTTTCAGACCTACGCTTCTATGTTAGGTAGTTAACGTAGCAGTTTTAAAATGGCCAGGTTAGATGTGCGTTCGCCAACTTTAGCCTCTGTCGAGAACCCATATAAGTGCACCTTGTAAGCGATCATCATGTCATCCTCAAGTTTCAGCCATTGAAATCCCTCATACGACAGTAGGTCAAATGAAGACCAGGTATCCACAAGAACCCAATGAACCTTCCAGTTGGCCAACTTGATTTTTTTAATATTTGCATCATCGTGTCAGGCCGAGAGACCTTTTATATTTTTATCTGTAAATGTTATTGGTTTTGGACAAGATTCATTTCTTCTCCTCCTGGGCAAACGCATTGCCCCTACAAATCGGGCCAAATATAACATAAACAGGCGTTCTCTCCCAATCTACTCCTTTCTCCAGATTCCGCAGGGCTTGAAGATCTAAGCCTTTTACGTTCCTTGGGAGGTAATTTTCCTAGGACAGTCATGGGCTTTTGACATATTGGTGCACCTGCCTTCCGTTCCTTGGGAGGTGATGACCATAATCTTTGTGTAACTGCCAATATTGGTTCATGTCTCGGTCTTCAGGCCGAGAGTGAAGTTTGTCGAGCCACCATGAGACCTTATTCCGGATCTGCATCAAAATTTCGAACGGCTTAGTATTGAGTGCGCATACCCATCTATTTTGAGGTTTTTACTCCATATGCTTTTTCCATTCGTCACCCGGGCGGAAATTTCAACATCAAGATTTTGGACTGCTTAGCATTGAGTAGGCATGGCACTTCATCGAAGCGCTTCAAGTACTCCCATGTCGATTCTCCTTGGCCTTGCCTGATAGCGAAAAGGCTTTTAGACGTTATTTTACTCCCGATTCCACTTTTGAACAGAGCAATGACACTGCTAGCCAGTTTTCGAAAATTGGGGATCTCCAACTTCAGACTACTAAACCACTCAATTACGGGTCCCTTCAAAGTTGCCGGGAAAGTTCGACATTGGAATTCATCTTCCAATTGAAGTGGCTTATATGTTCTTCAGGATTGGTCTTCCCTTCAAACAAGGTGAATGTTGGCCCCCGAAAAAGGCTCTTGATCTGCTACATTGAAATCTTCATCACAATTTCGATCTTCATGTTTCTACTAGACTTTCGCTACCCGTCGATTAATCAATCATTCCTTCGTCGATCTTGTCCCGAGGACTTAGTACTTTGATAAATTGAATATGATTGTTAGGGGACGGAAGACCATTATTCTATCACAGTTCAAGTCAATTGTGTGTTACCAATGCGCCTTCTCGAATGACTTCCCCCTCTTGATTGTCTCGTCCCACAGGTCGCCTCCAAGGAAAGTCTCGTGTCCGTCTGGTTGCTTGAGAGTCAATTGAAGCCATTTGTAGCAGTCTTCAGTTTTGGAGTTGCAAGGGAGCCCAAGGAACCTCAATTGGGTGGACAAGTCCCCTCAGCCCTCCCTGTGGTAACGACATCTGGTGCCGCATTTTCCTTCGCATATTCTCTAGATATGCAACGATAACGGCTATTTGTAACACTCCTGACATCCGTTCCTCTAACAGGTTCTAAAGAGCTTGAGAGGGCTCCCAAGAGATCCGTTGTACCTCGTGTGAATTACCCAGGGGGTTTTGTTCTCCTTCGTGGTCATTTTGCACAAGGACTTTTGTCCTAGGATTCTGTTGGATGACCTGACTTGTGTTGTTTGGTCCCCGGCTGGTTGCTCGTCTTGCCATTACTTGTAGTTTCCCACAGACAGCGCCAAACTGTTGAGTTTGACCAATGTCCCAACTGTCCAGAAGGCTAATCCAACAATTTAATAGTCTGCAGAGAGCTGGCTAAAATGTCAATAAGCTGCCTCGGAAGATTAAGTCAGTTGAGGATCAGACGAAGGCACCGAGAGAAGCTTGCTCAAAAGATTCAAAATAAAAGTAAGTTTTTCTCTCCTTACCTTGTGGGTGTGACTCCATATTTATACCGTTGGAGTCACCTATTTTGTTATCAACGAGATATTGCGCATGTTCCTAATGTCTACGGGAATTGATCCTTTTCGTCTAGATTTGTTCCCTTATTCGCACTATTAGAGGCATCTTCCCAAAAGTGCTTTCGTTAAATAGGGTAACTCCCCGACCCAGCTATCAAGGTTTGTCTACGGATCAGGCTACTACCTGGATAATAAGCCGGGTCGATTTTATTCGTATCACATAACCAAAGCCATGTTTGATCCAAGATTTTAGCTCATCATCTCACCTTGAAATCTCTCAAGAGGAATGGGGTTTTCCTTTTAAATCTCTTTGTACATCCTTAAAAAGCTTAAAAATACAAGTAATCATCTCATCTGGCATCGAACCTATGGCCAACTCACTATATAGATACCGCTCCCAAGACTTCTCTCACTTCGGCAATGCAACATTGAAGGGTGAACCACAAATGTATCTCCTAAGTACTCCCCAAACCTAACTTCCTTCACTGCTCGATAAGCATTGTCAAGCCTTATTTGTTCTAAGACTTTAGCTCACCATCCCACCCTCAAATCATTGTAGGCGAATGATGTTTCCCTTTTGATTCATCTTGCATCTTTAGCGACCTTCCTAACAAAAGTTGCCAGCTCATTCGGTATCAATACAGAGATCTATTCGACTAATTATACAAGATATCAACCAACATACTTTAGCTCCAAACCTTATCTAGGGTACCTAACCTCACAAATTTTAATAGTTGTTGGAGTGAGAAAATCATTGAGGATCATTAGTCTATGCTTTATTTATCTCATTGATCTTTTTTTATGTATCCATTTAGATCATCACCTATGGTAATCTTACCCTCTTCATGAATTACCACCACCAGTGCTTCCATCTGTACCCAAAAACATAACATAGTGATTTAATCCTGTCCAACTTAATGTCCATGTGCACTAATTGTGCTCTTCACCTCTTTCTCCAACACAATCCTTAATGGATATAATCCTACGGCCAAATATTTTAACATCCACCAAATCTTTCTTTAGCTCAACAACCCATCTCATCCATTAAGGATTGTGTTGGAGAAAGAGGTGATGAGCACAATTAGTGCACATGGACATTAAGTTGGACAGGATTAAATCACTATGTTATGTTTTTGGGTACAGATGGAAGCACTGGTGGTGGTAATTCATGAAGAGGGTAAGATTACCATAGGTGGTGATCTAAATGGATACATAAAAAAAGATCAATGAGATATAATCCTACGGCCAAATATTTTAACATCCACCAAATCTTTCTTTAGCTTAACAACCCATCTCATCTGGCCTTAAATTTCCTACGAGTTTGTGGAATGAGACAAAAATCTAGAACCCCTAGTCAATGCCATGTAATTAGGCTCTCCCCTTGATCACTTTAAAATCCTTGCACAATAGTCTAATAAACATTTATTTAGAAAGAAATCTATTTGACAACTATGATGTCCACATTTGAACATACTAAATGATCTTCCTTTCAAAGCCTTTATGACAACTACATTAAAAGCAAAAGAAATATAAAAAGAGATTCCTTAAACTTTCCTCTCCCCAAAAACCATATCCTACACGTCATAGTTGTAGGCGACGCTAAGGCGTCCTGCCATTCTTTCAGTCAGGTAGTCCTGGTGTTGCCTTGTCGCCTTAGCGACGCCTTGTCCTCTTACTTGGCGTCGCCTTCATTTTTGTTATTCTCCATCCTCTCACCTCGACCATGTCATCTTGACAACTATGCTAAGCGTACACTTTTATATGCTTCAAATAGCTACTCCTCCCAACAATTCTCCTCTAGGAATTGTTTTCTTCTCCGGTAGGGCCACAGAAACCTTCACCATTACATCTCTCAGTCTAGCAGTGCATCAACAAAGGTTGAACTACATAGTATTTGTTGATTATTCCCCAACTCCAGTTTAACTTTGCCACTTCTAGATAAACATTGCCAAACATTGCCATACTCCAGAGTTCACTTAACTTCACAAGTAAAACATATCAAGCAATATCCTTTCAACCTCCGCAACCTTATCCGAGGGTACTCTCTCACATATTTTAAGAGATACAACAATGAGACAATCAAACATAATCACTAAAACATGCTTTGTGGTTAGGCTAATCAATGGCATCACCATGTAGTCCTTACATCACAATCAGTTAGATGTCCTAGTTAGGACATAATTTAATTGGTTGCTACGAATCCATCAGAAGGTAATGAAATGATTTTCTACCCAACCTTTAGAAAACATCTGCTGCCATCAATGTTTTTAAGCAATGTTAAAAAAAAAAGGTGAGATATCGTTAGACCCAGGTTACCGTTCGGAAATTTTACCAAGAGACTTGGTCATATGCTCCGCTTCAAGATTAGTAGGTCCATTGCTCCCAAAGGTCCTTTCGAAAGGCCCTTTGTAACAGATTGGCACGTCGATTGGAAGTTTTCTTTGAAATGGTGCCAAAGGTTCTAATCCTCTTATAGCACTTCCCCGATCGGAATATTGTTAACCTAGCCTGAACCTCGAATGATTGTTTATATTGTTGTGGTTTTGCAATGCTTTAAACTTTTGATCTTGCTCCATGTTGGAGGAGTCCCCATATAAGGTGCCAGAAATGACTTGGTTCATGTTTAGATGCATCATTCATAAGAGGAGTTATGCCCATAATTTAACAAGTCACAAAGCAGTTTTATGGAAGTAATTGAATGCTTACAAATCTATAGGTAGTACTTCAAATTTACTGAATTCAAGGATCAATCAATAGGCTTCTCAACTCTGAATTTTTTAATCGGTATGCTCCTGGCATTGTTCCCTTGTCAACTACATATGGCCTTTCCCATGTTGCGCTCAAGTTTCATTAATTTTTCAGATTTGAAGACCCGCACTTTGTTTTAACTCGAGTATGGCAATACCCCCTTACTCTTTTTTGGTACCTTTGGTTCCTGTAATCTGACCTGTTACGCAGATCATCTAGAGAGTCTAGGTTGACCCTCATTCCTAGTTCATTTAAGTCTTCGATAGAGTCCCAATACCTTTTTTACCATGTTAGGACATCTACCAAAGAAAGCACCTCAATTCTGTATGTCAATTGAAAAGGTATCTTGCCTGTTGGGGTTCAGCTTGCCGTCCAGTACGACAAGAACAGACTTGGTAATTCCTGTAACAATGCCCAGTATGTCAATTCCACTTTGCCATTGCTTAATGGGAAGTCTACTGATGGCTAACGATGTTAAATATGATATCTTGTACAAAATGTCTCGAATCCTGCTCCCTCAGATTGCTTACCAATATCTTTTCCTAGCACCTTTGGGATTCCAAACTTGTAATCGACCATGCCATCATAAAATTTTTCCATATGCTTTTCAGTAATTGTCGTTACAACCTCAACCCACTAATATCCATTCCCCACATGGCAAAGGGGGTCGCGCTTAAGATGGGAACCCTTGGGAGTGGCGCAGGATTCTGACATTGCTTGCATTTCCGTAGATACTCGAGCGCATCCTGCTATATGGTTGGCTGACAGAGTCCCAACCTCAAAATCATTTGATGCAACATTCTCCCGTTTATATGAGCTCCACATTCCCCTCACAGACCTCAGCAAATGCATGCTAGGCATGTGAGTGTCCTGTACATTTTAGCTGTGGCTCTTAAAACGATCGCCTGTAAAATTGGCAATTTAGAATGGTAATCCTTGTTGACTGATTCTAGGATTGGGTACATCAAACATTTTCTCTAAGTTTGCCACATGTCTTGAATGAGTGAGTCATTTTCACGAGCATCTTGTCCACATACTCCAATGTTTTGCCTGATATGCTCCTTGAAAATTTTGTTCACGGCCCTTAGGTAAGTTGCTCCTGCATACTTTAATCCAAGCGGAATTACTCGATAGTAGTGGCTTTCTCGGCCAGTCATGAATGAAGTGTGCTTCTCGTCATCTAGGTTCATCAATATCAGATTGTACCTTGAGTAAGCGACCATAAAGTAGAGCACTACAGTAGATTAGTTGCATCAATGTGGAGGTCAATCTTAGATAATGAGTAGCAATCTTTCGGGCACGCTTTATTGAGGCCCATATAGTGTGCACATTCTCCGATTCCATGTGGGGCATTCAATCGGCACAATAAAAGCCAATTGTTCTAGCTTTCAGCCTCCCCTTAAATTTCATCATGCTTTTTCAGCGAAAAGTTTATTCTTTTTTGAATGACGGGGATAGCATCTTTCTGTATCCAGAGTTTATGTTCTCGTACCATTCTATCTATCTTGGGTATATCCTTAGATGACCAGGCTAAAATGTCCAAATTTCTCAACAAGAATCCAATCATCCCTCGCACCGGAATGTCAAGGTGTCGCAGAATCCGCTCCAACTTCTTGAATGGTTCGCCCATTGCCAGTTTTCTTCATCTCGATCATCGAGAGCCTCAATGGTCAATGTTTTTCTGAATCATTCAAACCTACGCTTCTATGTTAGGTAATTAACGTACCAGTTTTGAAATGGCCAGGTCAAACTTGTGTTCTCTAACTTCAGCCTCTATCGAAAACCCGTATAAGTGTGTTCCATAAGCGGTCATCATGTCATCCTTAAGTTTCAACCTTTGAAATCCCTCATATGACAATGGGTCGAGTGACGACCTGGTATCCTAAAGAACCCGATGGACCTTCCAGTTGGCATAATCATGTGAGGCTAACAAAAGTTTTAGATCTTCATCCATAAATGTTATTGGTTTTGGACAAGATTCGTTTCTTCTCTTCCTAGGCAAACGCACAGCCCCCACAAATCGGGCCAAGCAAAACATAGACGGCCATTCTCTCTCCATCCGCTTCTTTCTCCGGATTCCGCAGGGCTTGAAGATCTAAGGCTTGTTTGTTCCTTGGGAGGTGATTTTCCCGGGACAATCCTGAGCGTTTGACATATTGGTGCAACTACCTTCCGAGATTACCTTCTTTATTTCTGACAGACGGTGCCAAATTGTTGACTTTAACCAATGTCCTATCCGTCCAGAAGTCTAATCCAACAATTGAATAGTCAGCAGAGGGCCGGCTAAAATGTCAGGAAGCCACCTCAGAAGATTAAGTCAGTCATGGATCAGACAAAAGCACCAAACTTGCTCAAAAGATTCATAATAAAAGTAAGTTTTTCTCTTCTAACCTCATGGGTGTGACTCCACATTTATACCGTGTGAGTTACCTATTTTGTTACCGACGAGATCTTGCGCATGTGCCTAATGTCTACATGATTAGGCTCCTTGCTAGAAGGTTCCTTTTCATCTAGATTTGTTTCGTTATTCACACTATTAGAGGCATCTTCCCATAAGTGCTTTCGTTAAATAGGGTAACTCCCCGACCTAGCTGTCAAGGTTTTGTCAAGGGACCAAGCTACAACCCGGATAATAAGCCTGGTAGATTTTATTCGTATCACATAACCAAAGCCATGTTTGATCCAAGATTCTAGCTCATCGTCTCACCACGAAGTCTCTCAAGAGGAATGTGGTTTTCCTTTTAAATCACCTTCTACATCCTTAAAAAGCATAAAAATACAGGTACGCATCTCATTTGGCATCGAACTAGTGTCCAGCTCACAAATCCAAGTCAACCAATCTATGCGATGTAATTCAGCTTATGCATGGCCTCACTTAGTAGTCCTTACTTAACATTAATTAGACTACTTTTTTCTTTTTTTTTCTTTCGGGGGGGGGATTAGACTTCTAATTCGGAAGAAAACTAGTAAAGGACAAACATATCAATAGCACTACAAAAGGATCCTCTTCTAATTAAATGATCTTCTCTTTGCACCACTTCCAACTACATGATCTTCTCTTTGCAAAGTATTTGACTACTAAATCAAAAGCATTACAAAGAGATCTTTACACTTTACTCTTCCCAAAACAAAATCCACTATATAGATAGCGCTCTCATTCCGGCAATGCAACATTGAAGGGTGAACCACAAATGTATCTCCTAAGTACTCCCCATACCTAACTTCCATCACTGCTCGATAAGCAATGTCAAGCCTTAGTTCCAAGACTTTAGCTAACCATTCCACCCTCAAATCATTGTAGACGAATGGTTCATCTTGCATCTTAAGCAACCATCCTAACAAAAGTTGCCAGCTCATTCGGTATCACTATAGAGATCTATTCGACTAATAATACAAGAAATCAACCAACATACTTCAAGCTCCAAACCTTATCTAGGGTACCTAACCTCACAAATTTTAATAGTTGTTGAATTGAGAAAATCATCTAGGATCACTAGTCTATGCTTTATTTATCTCAATGATCTTTCTTGATGTATCCATTTAGATCACTGCCTATGATAATCATACCCCCTTCATGAATTACCACCACCAATCCTTCCATCTGTACCCAAAAACGTAACTTAGTGATTTAATCCTGTCCAAATTAAGGTCCATGTGCACTAATTGTGCTCATCACCTCTTTCTCTACCACAATCCTTGATGGATATAATCCTACCGACAAATATTTTAACATCCACCAAATCTTTCTTTAATCTCTGTCCGTTGTTATTGAAAACCCCACTTCTATTTGCGTTTGATCCTAATAGGGTGGAAATAAACCCTACTGCCTCCTTTATACTTTGAAGTCATCAGCAAATGACCCATAAATGTCCTTATACTCAATAATGTGATTTCAAGTTTGCACACGTTTGACTACCTCATGGAAAAATTGTTATTCCTATGTCCTACCTATAGCAACAGCTCCCAAGACTTCTTTGTAATCTTTTTCCTCTTCAGCAACGCTGCCCTTACTGTCACATTTGCATCTCTAAGTCCAGTAGTGTATAAATTTTAGCCCATTTTCCCAATTCTAGGTCCCTCAAGAGGTTCCCTTTTGAATCACCTAGTACATCCTTACCAACCTTCCCAATACAACTAGCCATATCATTTGGAATCAAAGAAGTGTCACCCTCAAAGGCCCTTATTCCTTGTTCGAAAATTCCATTGGTAAAAGAACCCAAATAATCTCCATTTAAGCTCCACCACCTTATCCAATCTATTAAAAATCTCTTAATCCTATCACCAAATCATTCTTTAAATCCGTATACACTGTAATTGCCCATAGATATAGTCCTACAACCTCCTCCTTTATACCTTGGGGTCTATAATAGATTACCCTTGTGTCATTAATCTCTAAGATGTGATTACAATGATTCCTACAGCTGACCACAATATGTGAGAACTACTATTCCCATCTCCAACCTGTAACTACTGCTCCCAAGAATTATTCTTTAAGATTTTTTCCTCTTTTACGTAGTGCTTCTACATCTTCAGCTATGTTTCTCCCAATTTAGTATAGAATCAAACAAGGGGCGGACAACTAAGTTGTTACATATTCCCCACCTCCTATTAGGTTTTCCTCTCTATTAGACAAACATTGCCAAAGCATTATTTGCAGCATGATTTTATCTCATAATCCAACTCTTTAGTCTCTCTAGAGGAATGGTGTTTTCATTTCGATTCACCTTGTCCGTCCCTAAAACCTTCCTAAACACTTAGGTCTCCAATTCTCCATCAAACCAGTGTCACCCTCAAACTCCATCATTCTTTGTTCGACTACTTCCTTAGTAAATGATTCCAAGCAATCTCCTTTTACCCTCCACCTCTTTATCTTTGGGTACTTAACCTCGCAGTTTATATGAGCCTGTGGGATGAGGCATATAAGAATCAATAGTTTATGTTATGTCTATAGGAACACCCCAAACATCACCTTGTAGTTCCAATATGAAATTCTATTGGACATTCTCGTTAAAAAAATAGACAAACAAATTTCGATACTAAGAAGCCCACCCTAGAAGAAATTAAATAAACATCTTTTCAAAGCTAGTTTTTCTGAAAAATAAATCAAAAGCAAGCAAAATCAGCGTCTACAACCAAGATCCCTAACTCGTTCCTCTTACCAAAACAGTATCCTTTATGCACGCCTGCATACTCCATTTAATCTAGCCCACCTCCTATATAACTTCCTAAGCCGCTAGATAAACATTGCCAAGCCTTATCTATTCCAAGAGTTTAGCTAATCATCCCACCATCAAACCATTGTAGAGGAGTGGTGTTTTTTATTCAAGTCATCGTATGTATCTTTACCAGCAATCCTAACATAAATAGCCATCCCATTAGCTATCATTTCAGAGGTCCAATAAACTTCGTTAGCAAAAGAAGTGAAGCAACCACCTTCCAAGCTCCGCCCCTTTATACAAGGGTACATAACCTCACATATTTTAAGAGTTTGTGGAGTCAGAAAATCATCTAGGATCTTACCAGTCCATGCTTTGTGGTTAGGCTCTTCCCTAGAATCACCATGTATGTTTACATATCAATATGTCAAACCACCTAGTCAGGATGGAATCCATTTCACTACTACGATATCCACCACTGATGGTAATTAAATGATCTTTTCCATGGAGAGCATTTATTTATGACAATTAAATTAAAAGCAACAGCAACGCAAGATTCCTTACAGCTTTTTTTCCCCAAAATAATATCCTCCATGTACGCTTTCATCATCTCTTTGATATTCCTTAACATGTCCATTTCAAACACCCTCCATGATAATCTTTTCTCCTAAAAGAAATTCCACCACCACTTCATCGTGTCTTGGAACTTTCATCCTGTCCAACTTGAGGTCCATGTGAGCTAATTATAGTTAATTTCTCAAAGAAAAGCTTGATGAATAAATTGCTACAGCTAAATCCATTAACATCCACCAAATCATTCTTTAAAGTCTTAATTTACTTTAATTGTCCACTTAACATCCACTTCCATACCTTGGTCTTCAACAAATCACCGTTCAAAGCCTTAAATCACCAACAGGTGAAGTAGATTTTGCAAACAACTGCCCAACTTACGGATGAATGTTATTCCTGTCTCTTAGTTGTAGGTACTGCTCCCAAGACTTCTCATTTAGGATTCCCCCCTCCCCCCTTCAGTGGCACCCAAGGGTCAAGTGCTAAGTAGTTGTTGAATACTCCTCTCCTATGTTCAGCTTCCTTCCCAGCAAGATAAACATGGCCAAAGCCTTATTTGTTCAAAGATTTTAGCTCATCATCCCACACCTAAGTCACTCAAGAGACACGGTGTTTTCCTTTGTAATTTACTCCAATCCTATTTGACTTTGACCTGGACAAGGTAGAAAAAGCTCTATACCTCCTCCTTCATACATTGGAATGTACAATAGGTAACAGTTCACTGCCCAAAAATCCCTAAGATATGATAGTGATTTTGCCTACATCAGTTGACCACCTTTTGGAATAGTTGTTATTCCCATCTCCTATATGAACCTACTGCTTCCAAAAAATTTCCTTCAGGATTTTTTTCCACTTCAGTAGCGCAGCCCACACCTTCACCTCTACCACAATAAATCCAGTACTATATCATCCACTTGTCAGCTTCAATCACTGCAAGATAAAGATAACCGAAGCCTTATTTCATCCACTATTTTAGCTCGTCATCCCAATCCAAAGTCACTCAAGTGAAATGGTGTCCTCCTTTTTTATTTACTGCAGTCCAATTTGAGTTCAACCTAAATAAGGTAGAAAAGGCCCTATTACCTCCTCTGGAATTTACAATAGGTAACACTTCAATGCCCTTAAATCTCTAATATATGAATTCAAGTTTCCTACAGCTGATCACCTTATGCAAGAAACGTTATCCCCATCTCCTATACGTACCTCCTGCACCCAACATTTCTCCTTTAGGATTTTTTTCCACTTCAGCAGTGCAGCTACACTTTCACTTTTATATCTATAAATCCACTACCTAAGCATACACTTTTATATGCTGCATATAGCTACTCCTCCCACTAATTCTCCTCTAGGAATTGTTTTCTTCTTCAGTAGGGCCACGCAGACCTTCTCCATTACATCTCTCAATCCAGCAGTGCATCAACAAAGGTTGAACTACAAAGTATTTGTCGATTATTCCCCAACTCCTGTTTAACTTCTGCCCAAAAACAATATTCTCCATGTACGCATTCTTATCACTTTAATATTGCATCACATGACCATTTCGATCACCCCCGATGATAACTTCTACCACCAAGTCATCCAAATGCTCCCAAGAACGTAATTGCCAGTTTACTTTTGTCCAACTTGAGGACCACGTGCACCAATTATATTGCATTCTCTTTCTCCAACATAAGTACAATAACAAGCCTTTTTCCCAACTAAATGGGGTCAGCTTAGGGGTATCAACGGTGCCGTTTGGGGCGGTTTTGGGCTGGGCTTAACGGTTCAGGCTGAAAAACACCTAGCCCAAACACAGACCATTAGAAAAATAACGGTTTCGGTTTGGTGCGGTTTTGGTTTGGGCTAACTAACGGCCCATTATATCACTTCTACGCATAGGGGCAATTAAAAGCCTTGGTTTAACGTGGTTGTGCCACCACAAACAACTTTCTCATAGCTTATCACATATGGGAGACACCCAGACCAACTCTTATATGATCATTCACAATCTTAACCATCCTACTTTTGCCATTCATCTATCTTAGCATCCTCATTTCTGCTACACCGAGTTTATCTACATGATTCTTTTTAACAGCCCAACACTCTACACCTAAATCAAAGTTGATCGAATGACGGTCCTACAGAATTTTCCATTAAACTTTAAAAGAATACGTCAGTCACACAAGACCACAGAAGCACCTCTCCACTTCATCGACCTTATTCTAATTCTTTGAGAAATATCATCCTTTATATCACCTCTTTTATTTCTAATTGAACCAAAGCACCTAAAACAATCCCTTTGAGGAATCTCCTTATTGTCAAGTTTCACCACGTGATTGTCTGCCCGATCATCACTAAAGTTACTAACTAGATACTCTATTTTCATTCTACTTAGTTTAAAGCCTTTCCATTCCAAAACTGCTCTCAATGATTCAATGATTCTAACTTGGTATTAATACCCACTAGAGTCTCATTGTTCAACACAATATCAGCAAAAAACATAAGCCAAGGAACCTCATCTTGAATGTCTTTGGTTAAGTCATCCATTATAAGTGCAAATAGATAATGGCTTAAAGTTGATCTTTGATGTAGTCTAGTTGTAAATGGGAATTTATTACTTTGTCACTCCATTGCTCTTACACTTGTGACAAAAACCATCATACATATCCTTATCTAAGTCCACATATGTCCCAAATCCTGCTCCCTCAAATTGATATCGAGTACAAAATGTCCCAAATCCTGCTCCCTCAAATTGCCTACTAATATCTGTTACTAGCACCCTTCGGATTCCGAACCGGTAGATGACCTTGCCTTTATAAAATTTACCCATATGCTTTTCAGTAATTGTTGTTACAAGCTGGGCCTCGACCCACATGGCGAAGGAGGGCGGGGTTAAGATGGGAGTCAACGTTATGTTGGAACCCTTGGGACTGGCACATGATTTTGACATTGCTTGCATTTTCACACATACTCGACTGCATCCAACCGCATGGTTGCCAATAGAGCCCCAACCACAAAATCATTTGATGCCAACATTCCCCCGCTTATATGAGCTCCACATATCCCCTCACGAACCTCAGCAAGTGCATACTAGGCATTACGAGGGTCCCACACATTTTAGCAGTGGCACTTAAACGATTGCCTATAAAATTGGTCATCTAAAATGGTAATCCTTACCGACTAATTCTAGGATCATGTCCATCCAGCTTCCCTCCCGCTCAATTTTCTTCAACTCAATTTTTTCTACACTTGGGCAAAACACCTCTTCTATATATACTGCAAAGTCGAGTGTTTTAAAGTTCACAGAGGCCAATGGAGATAGCTTCTCTGCTTCCTCATTTTCTTTCTGAGGGATTTGTTTCACAACTACATGATCAAAATTGGCTCGGTATTGTTCCACCTTTGATAAATACTTGGCCCTCTGACTCCCCTTAGCCTCATATTCTTCTTCAATTTTATTTACCACTAGTCGTAAAACACTTCTCACCTCCACCTCCTTAACTCTTAATGCTCGGTAACCTCAAGGACCTCCCAATATTCTTCCTGAACGATACAACGAATGCACATTTTTTTTGGATTTAACCTCATTTGGTAAGTCTATAGCACATCAAACACTTCCTCAAAGTCTGCCACATGTTCTGACCAAGTGAGGCTTTTTCATAAGCATATCATCCACACATACTTCCATGTTTCACCCAATCTGCTCCCTAAAAATTTTGTTCATGACCCTCAACTAAGTTGCTCTACATACTTTAACCCAAACGGCATTACTCGATAGTAGTGGCTTTTTGGCCAGTCATGAATGAAGTGTGCTTCTCGTCATCTGGGTTTATCAATATTAGATTGTACCTTGAGTAAGCACCCATAAAGTAGAGCACTTCATTAGTTGTAGTTGCATCAATGTGGAGGTTGTTCCTAGACAATGGGAAGTAATCTTTCGGGCACGCCTTATTGAGGCCCATATAGTGTGTGCACATTTCTCCACTTCCAGGTGGGGCATTCGATCGGCACAATTAAACCCAATTGTTCAAGCTTCTCAGCCTCCCCTCGAATTTCATCATGTTTTTTTTGTAAAAAGCATCGCTTGTTTTGAATGACGGGGATCGCATCTTTCTATATCCAAAGTTTATGTTCTAGTACCCTCCTATCTATCTCAGGTATATCCTTAGCCGACCAAGCTAAAATGTCCAAATTTCTTAGTAAGAATTCAATAAACTCTTTATGGAATAGTTTGGGCCGCTCCGACCCTATCATCGTCCCTCACACTGGAATGTCAAGGCATTGCTGAATCCGCTCAAACTTCTCAAGAGGTTCGGCCCTCTGCCAGCTCACTTCATCCCAATCAATTGAAAGCCTCAATAGTCAATGTTTTTCTGAATCTTTCAAACCTACACTTCAATAGTTAACGTAGCAGTTTTGAAATGGCAAGGTTAGACGAGCGTTCACCAACTCCAACCTCAGTTGAGAACTTCAATTTCGTATGTTTGGGCGACACTATCGCTCTTAACATCTTAAGTGTTGGCCTCCTAAGATTCACGTTGTATGCTGTCAAATCTATATAACCATAAACATTGATATAACCACGGCATCCCTAGGCAAGGTCTTGATCCTCAGATCAAGCTGGATCGTCGTTTTCACTACTGCAGAAGACCTTGCAAACCTGTATAAGTGCGTTCCGTAAGCGGTCATCATGTCATCCTCAAGCTTCACCCTTTGAAATCCTTCATACAAAAGTAGGTCGAGTGATGACCTGGTATTCACAAGAACCCGATGAACCTCCCAGTTGGCCAACTTGATTTTTATAACGATTGCATCATCATGGGGGGCCGAGAGACCTTTTAAATCTTCATCCATAAATGTTATTGGTTCGGGACAAGATTCATTTCTTCTTTTCCTGGGTAAACTCATTGCCCAACAAATCGGGCCAAATATAACATAGACGGGCGTTCTCTCCTAATCTGCTTCTTCGCAGTATTCCGTAAGGCTTGAAGATATAGGCCTTTTCGTTCCTTGAGAGGTGATTTTCCCGGTACAGTTCCGAGCATTTGACTATTGGGACCCTTGGGATTAGAACATGATTTTGATATTACTTGCATTTCTGCACATACTCGCGCCCATCCTACAGCATGGTTGGGATCCTCACGCAAGGAGATGCTGCTGTTGGATGTCATGGTTATGGGGCGCCATTATCCTTCTCTCTAGAACAATCAAGGGCATTGACTGACTGGATCAATCATTGCTCAGTGAGCTATTTATTGCAACCAATAGCACTTCACTTGCATGCAAGGCGGCACGGCAACGCCAGGTAGAGCTATCGCGCTAGGTGAAGGAGATGCATTTCTAGTACTAGTGGTACTAGACAAGCTCCTGAATCCTACTCCCTCAAATTGCTTACCAATATCAATTACTAGCACCTTCGGGATTCCAAAGCAGTAGATGACCTTGTCTTCATAAAATTCATCCATATGCTTTTCAGTACTTCTTGTCACGGGCTCGACGTCGACCAACTTATATCCATTCCCAACATGGCGAACATGGTCGCGGTTAAGATGGGAGTCAATAGTACCATTGGGACCTCTGGGACTAGAACATGACTTTGACATTGCTTGCATTTCTGCACATACTCGAGCACATCCTGCAGCATGGTCAACCAATAGAGTCCCAACCTCAAATCATTTGAGCCAACATTCTCCCGCTTATATGAGCTCCATATATCCCCTCAAAGACCTTAACGAAGTATACTAGGCATGCGAGGGTCCCGCACATTTTAGCAATGGCTTTTAAAACAATCGCCTGTAAAATTGGTACTCGAGTATGGTAATCCTTGCTGATTGATTCTAGGATCAGGTCCATTTCACTCCCGCTCAATTTCCATTGACACAATTTCCTCTACGCTGGGGCAAGACACCTCTTTTATATATATTGCTGAGTCGAGCATTTTATATTTCACAAAGGCTAACAAAGATAGCGTCTCGGCTTATTCCCTTTGATAACGAAGAAAATGTAGGTCCCACACATTTTCTTTTCAAGGGATTTCTTTCACAACTACACGATTAAAATTGACTCGGTATTGTTCCACCTTTGATAGATACTTGGCCATCTGATTCCCTTTAGCCTCATATTCTCCTTTGATTTGATTTACCACTAGTTGTGAATCGCTTCTCACCTCCACCTTCTTAACTCTTAATGCTTGGTAACCTCAAGGACCTACCAAATTCTCCTTTGATTTGATTTACCACTAGCTGTGAATCCCTTCTCACCTCCAGCTCTTTAACTCTTAATGCTTAGTAACCTCAAGGACTTGCCAATATCATTTCATATTCGGCTTCAATAGTTGAAGCCTTGAAGTCGAATCTTAAGGAATAGCTGACTTATTAAAGTTAATCATGCCCTAAATCTCATGCTATTACTAGAGGCAATATATAAAGGATCCAGACATAAACTGGAGTCCGTTAATTTGCAAGTAGAGGGACACTACTTTCAGCAATAAACTCAAGAAGTACTTTGGCCTTTATAGCCCGTCAAAGCCTAAAATTGATCTAATACTCACTCAGCTTGAATGACTAGGTGCCCAATCGCCTAGCCACATCTGGTCGGTGGAAAATTTTCTTCAAAGATATATTGGACATTACAACTATCGGGTGTGCTTACAAGTAAGGTCTCCACTTTCGAGAGGCCATTAATAGGGCCAACGCTTGCTTCTCAACCCCCAGATATCTTGTCTATGTAATAAATCATCGTGTGACTTACGTAGTAGATCAGCTTCTGAGGCACCCCATCCTTCACCAAAATTGTGCTCACGGCAACTTGGGAAACTACAAGGTATATGAGTAACTCCTCCTTTGACAATTGCCTTGCCAACAACGGGGGAGTCCCAAGTGCCTTTCTAAGCTTTTTAAAGGCCCATTGGCATTCGTCCGTCCCTAGATTCACACCTTGCTTCCCAATTGTTTAAAGAGCATTAAAGAATGAATTGCATTTTTCATCTACCCAAGCAAAGACACGATTCAATGCAACTACACTTCCAATAAGGCATTGGATGTCTCATATAGTTTTAGGGGGCCGCATTTCTACCAAGGCTCGAATTTTTTTTAAAAATGATACCCCTTACGAAACCATAAAAGTAAGAAACTTCTTGAATGATACCCCGAACGCACATTTTTCTTGATTTAACCCCATTTGGTAAGTTCGTAGTACATCAAATACTTCCTCAAAGTTTGCCACATGTTCTGACCAAGTGAGTCTTTTTCACGAGCATTTCGTCCGCACACACTTCCTTATTCCGCTTGATATGCTCCTTGAAAATTTTGTTCACACCCCTCAGGTAAGTTGCTTTTGTATACTTTAATCCAAATGGAATTACTCGATAGTAGTGGCTTTCTAGGCCAGTCATGAATAAAGTGTTCTTCTCGTCATCTGGGTTCATCAATATCATATCGTACCTTGAGTAATTGACCATAAAGCAAAGCACTTCATTAGTTGTAGTTGCATCAATGTGGAGGTCAATCCTAGACAATGAGTAGAAATCTTTCGGGCACGCTTTATTGAGGCCCATATAGTGTGCACATTCTCCACTTCCAGGTGGGGCATTCAATTGGCACAATAAAAGCCAATTGTTCTAGCTCTCAACCTCCCCTTGAATTTCATTATGCTTTTTTAGTTAAAAATTTTGCCCTTTTTGAATGACGGGGATAACATCTTTCTATATCCAGAGTTTATGTTCTTGTACCCTCCTATTTATCTCGGGGATATCTTTAGATGACCAAGCTAAAACTTCCAAATTACTCAGAAAGAATCCAATCAATTCTTTCTGGAAAAGTTTGGACTGCTCGGACCCTATCATCGTCCCTTGCACCAGAATGTTAAGGTGTTGCAGAATCTGCTCCAACTTCTCAAATGGTTCGCCCTTTGCTAGTTCTCTTCATCCCGATATTCGAGAGCCTCAATGGTCAATTTTTTTTTTTTAATCTTTCAGACCTACACTTCTATGTTAGGTAATTAATATAGCAGTTTTGAAATGACCAGGTCAGACGTGCATTCACCAACTTCAGCCACAGTCGAGAACCCGTATAAGTACGTCCTGTAAGTGGTCATCATGTCATCCTCAAGTTTCAGCAATTGAAATCCCTCATACGACAGAAGGTCGAGTGACGACCTGGTATCCACAAAAACCCGATGAGCCTTCCAGTTGCCCAACTTAATTTTTTTAACGATTACATCATGGTGTGAGGCCGAGAGACCTTTTAGATCTTCATTCGTAAATGCTATTGGTTTTGGACAAGATTCCTTTCTTCTCCTCCTGGGCAAACGCATAGCCCCTACAAATCGGGGCAAATACAACATAAATGGGCGTTTTCTCCCGATCTGCTTCTTTCTCCAGATTCTGCAGGGTTTGAAGATCTAAGCCTTTTACTTTCCTTGGCAGGTGATTTCCCGGGACAATCATGGGCGTTTGACATATTAGTGCACCTGCCTTCTGTTCCTTGGGACCATAATCTTTTTGTAACCGCCAATATTGGTTCATATCTCGGTCTTTAGGCTGAGACTGAAAATTGCCGAGCCACAATGAGACCATATTCTGGATCTGCATCAAAATTTCGAACGGCTTAGTATTGAGTGCTCATAGCCATCTATTTTGATGTTTTTACTCCACATGCTTTTTCCATTCTTCACCCAGGTGGAAATTTCAACAACAAGATTTCGGACTGCTTAGCATTGAGTAGGCATGGCACTTCATCGAAGAGCTTTAAGTACACCCATGTGTACTTCAAGTACACCCATGTTCATTCTCTTTGGCCTCCCGATTCCACTTTCGAACCGAGTGATGAAAATGCTAGTCGATACTCTAAACTTGTGGATGGAGTCCAACTTCAGACTACTGAACAACTTAAGTACGGGCCCCTTCAAAGTTGTCGGGAAATTTTGACATTGGAGTTCATCTACCAATAATAGTAGCTTATATGTTCTTCAGGATTGGTCTTCACTTCAAACGAGGTTGAATGTTTGCTCCCGAAAAAGGCTCCTGATCTACTACATTGAAGTCTTCATCACAATTTGGATCTTCAAGTTTCTGTTGGACTTCCGCTACCCGTCGGTTAATCGATCATTCCTTCGTCGATCTTTTCCCGAAGACCTGGTACTTTAACAAACTAAATACAATTGTTAGGGGACTGAAGACCTTAATTTTGACCTAGTTCAAGTCAATTGTGTGTTACCAATGCGCCTTTTCAAATGACTTCCCCATCTTGATCCTCTCGTCCCACAGGTGGGCCTCCAAGGTAAGTCTCGTGCCCATCTAGTGGCTCAAGAGTCGATTGAAGCCATTTGAAGCAGTCTTTTAGTTTTGGAGTTGTGACGGAGCCCCAAGGAACCTTAACTGGGTGGACAAGTCCCCTCAGCACACCCTGTAGCAACAACATCTGGCGCTACATTTTCCTTCGCATATTCTCTAGATATGCAACGATAGCGACTATTTGTAGCAGTCCTGACATCCATTCCTCTAACAGGTTCTAGAGAGCTTGAGAGGGCTCCTGAGAGATCTGATGTACCTCATGTGAATTACCCGAGGGGTTTTGTTCTCCTTCGTGGTCATTTTGCCCAAGGACTTCTGTCCTAGGATTTTGTTGGATGACGTGACTTGTGTTGTTTGGTCCCTGGCTGGTTGCTTGTCTTGCCATTACTTGTTGTTTCCCACAGACAACGCCAAATTGTTGAGTTCCAATGTCCCAACTGTCCAAAAGGCTAATCCAACAATTAAATAGTCAGCAGAGAGCTGGCTAAAATGTCAATAAGCTACCTCGGAAGATTAAGTCAGTTGAGGATCAGACGAAGGCACCGAGAGAAGCTTGCTCTCCTTACCTTGTGGGTGTGACACAATATTTATACCGTGTGAGTCACCTATTTTGTTATCAACGAGATCTTGCGCATGTGCCAAATGTCTACGGGAATTGGCTCCTTTTCGTTTAGATTCGTTCCCTTATTCGCACTATTAGAGGTATCTTCCCAAAAGTGCTTTCGTTAAATAGGGTAACTCCTCGACCCAACTGTCAAGGTTTTGTCTATGGATCAAGCTGCTACCCAGATAATAAGCCAGGTCGATTTTATGCGTATCACATAACCAAAGCCATGTTTGATTCAAGATTTAGCTCATTGTCTCACCTTGAAATCTCTCAAAGGGAATGGGGTTTTCCTTTTAAATCCCATTGTACATCCTTAAAAAGCTTTAAAAAACAAGTAATCATCTCATTTAGCATCGAACCTATGTCGAACTCACTATATAGATACCGCTCCCAAGACTTCTCTCACTCCAGTAATGCAACATTGAAGGGTGAACCACAAATGTATCTCCCAAGTACTCTCTTCTCTTACTCCGGCAATGCAACATTGAAGGGTGAACCACAAATGTATCTCCTAAGTACTCCCCACACCTAACTTCCTTCGCTGCTCGAAAAGCAGTGTCAAGCCTTATTTGATCTCAGACTTTAGCTCACCCTCCTTCTCCAACACAATCCTTGATGGACATAATCCTACGGCCAAATATTTTAACATCCACCAAATCTTTCTTTAGCTCAACAACCCATCTCATCTGGCCTTAAAATCAATGTCCCCCTCAAAGCTCAACTATTCCATGTTCGAGTACTTTATTAGTAAAAGATCCCAAAAAGTCGCATTTTAAGCTCCCCCATCTTATCCTAGGCTACTAAAACCTCAAACTTCCTATAAGTTTGTGGAATGAGACAAAAATCTAGAACCCCTAGTCAATGCCATGTAATTAGGCTCTCCCTTTGATCACTTTAATCCTTACACAACAGTTTAATAAACATTTTATTTAGAAAAAAATCTATTTGACAACTATGATGTCCACATTTGAACATAACTAAATGATCTTCCTTTCAACGCCTTTATGACAACTACATTAAAAGCAAAAAAAATATAAAAAGACATTCATTACACTTTCCTTCTCCCCAAAAACCATATCCTACATGTCATAGTTGTAGGCGATGCCAAGGCGTCCTGCCATACTTTTAGTCAAGTAGTCCAGGTGTTGCCTTGTCGCCTTAGCGACGCCTTCTTTTTTGTTATTCTCCATCCTCTCGCCTTGACCATGTCACCTTGTCAACTATACTAAGCGTCCACTTTTTTTTTTTTTTTTTTGGTTGCCAACCCCGGTTTCCAAGGCTTTGCCTTGACTAATCCGGTGTTCGACCCGGGTCGCACACCTGGCTGTGGTGGGCGAGTCTCCCAACGGGGATTTTTTGCATCCACAAGGTTTCGATACCGGGTCGCACACCGTGCTTAGCATAGTTGTCAAGGTGAAATGGCCGAGGCGAGACGATGGAGAGTACTTGTAGCAAATGGCTCTACTCCAAACCCGAGGTTGAGGATGAGAGGAGTCTCAATGAAGCCAGCGCCTAAAAAGGAGCTCCTAATTCTGTTGATGCCATTGTTCAATCACCAGAACAAGTTCCAAATTTCTTTTGCTCAGGAAATTTTGTTCTTTTCTGGACCACCTTCGTATCTCCGGGGTTTGATCTTTGATAATTTTGGAAATGGAAAATTTGTTTCATTTTGTACAACATTGTCTTGATGAAGCCAGCGCCTAAAAAGAAGCTCCCAATTCTATTGATGCCATCATTTAATCACCAGAACAAGTTCCAAATTTCTTTTGCTCGGGAAATTTTGTTCTTTTCCAAGTCACCTTCGTAACTCCGGGGTTTGATCCCGATAATTTTGGAAATGGAAAATTTGTTTCATTCTATACAACATTGTCGTGAGCTACCCTATAACCTTATGAACTGACTTCGCTTAATGCTCTCCTATATTCTCGTGTAGATATTCTTCTTACCCCATCCTTGAACGAAACTTCATGTACTCGTATCTGAGTTACTACCCAATCTTTAGAAAACATCTGCTGTTATCAATGTTTTTAAGCATGTTAATATTAAAAAAGGTGAGATATAGTTAGACCCGGGTTACCGTTCGGAAATTTTACCAAGAGACTTGATCATATGCTGCGCTTCAAGATAGGTAAGTCCACTACTCCCAAAGGTCCTCTCGATAGGCCCTTGAGTAAGCGACCATAAAGCAGAGCACTTCATTAGCTATAGTTGCATCAATGTGGAGGTCAATCTTAGACAATGAGTAGCAATCTTTCGGGCACGCTTTATTGAGGCCCATAGAGTGTGCACATTCTCCAATTCCATGTGGTGTATTCAATCAGCACAATAAAAGCCAATTGTTCTAGCTCTCAACCTCCCCTCAAATTTCATCATGCTTGTTTAGCAAAAAGTTTATTCTTTTTTAAATGACGGGGATAACATCTTTCTGTATCCAGAGTTTATGTTCTTGTACCCTCCTATCTATCTTGGGTATATCCTTAGATGACCAAGCTAAAATGACCAAATTTCTCAACAAGAATCCAATCATCCCTCGCACCAGAATGTCAAGGTGTTGCAGAATCCGCTCCAACTTCTCGAATGGTTCACCCTTTGCCAGTTTTCTACATCCCGATCATCGAGAGACTCCATGGTCAATGTTTTTCTGAATCTTTCAAGCCTACGCTTCTATGTTAGGTAGTTAACGTAGCAGTTTTGAAATGGCCAGGTCAAACGTGCATTCACTAACTTCAGCCTCTATTGAGAACCCGTATAAGTGCATCCCATAAGAGGTCATCATGTCAACCTTTGAAATTCCTTATACGACAGTGGGTCGAGTGACGACTTGGTATCCAAAAGAACCCGATGAACCTTCCAGTTGGCATAATCATGTGAGGCTAACAGAAGTTTTAGATCTTCATCCATAAATGTTATTGGTTTTGGACAAGATTCGTTTCTTCTCTTCCCAGGCAAACGCACAGCCCCCACAAATCGGGCCAAGTATAACATAGACGGGCGTTCTCTCCCGATCTGCTTCTTTCTCCGGATTCCGCAGGGCTATAAGATCTAAGCCTTTTCTGTTCCTTGGGAGGTGATTTTCCCGGGACAGTCCTCAGCGTTTGACATATTGGCGCAACTACCTTCCGAGATTACCTTCTTTATTTCTGATAAACGGTGCCAAATTGTTGAGTTTGACCAATGACCCAACCGTCCAGAAGGCTAATCCAACAATTAAATAGTCAACGAAGGGCTGGCTAAAATGTCAGGAAGCCGAGTGAACTTGCTCAAAAGATTCATAATAAAAGTAAGTTCTTCTCTCCTAACCTCATGGGTGTGACTCCACATTTATATCGTGTGAGTTACCTATTTTGTTACCGACGAGATCTTGCGCATGTGCCTAATGTCTATATGATTAGGCTCCTTGCTAGAAGGTTCCTTTTCGTCTAGATTCATTTCCTTATTCACACTATTAGAGGCATCTTCCCATAGGTGCTTTCGTTAAATAGGGTAACTCCCCGACCTAGCTGTCAAGGTTTTGTCAAGGGACCAAGCTACAACCCGGATAATAAGCCTGGTAGATTTTATTCGTATCACATAACCAAAGCCATGTTTGATCCAAGATTCTAGCTCATCGTCTCACCACGAAGTCTCTCAAGAGGAATGTGGTTTTCCTTTTAAATCACCTTCTACATCCTTAAAAAGCATAAAAATACAGGTAAGCATCTCATTTGGCATCGAACTAGTGTCCAGCTCACAAATCCAAGTCAACCAATCTATGCGATGTAATTCAGCTTATGCATGGCCTCACTTAGTAGTCCTTAACATCAATTAGACTACTTTTTCCTTCTTCTTCTTTTTTTAACGGGGGGGGGGGGGGGCAAAAATTAGACTTCTAATTCAGAAGAAAACTAGTAAAGGACAAACATATCAATAACACTACAAAAGGATCCTTTTCTAATTAAATGATCTTCTCTTTGCACCACTTCCAACTACATGATCTTCTCTTTCCAAAGTATTTGACTACTAAATCAAAAGCATTACAACGAGATCCTTACACTTTACTCTTCCCAAAAAAAATCCACTATATAGATACCGCTCCCCCCCTCAAAGCTACAACGCCCTCCATAAGCCTTTGTCCCCATCCTCCAACTCTTCTATTGACCTAGATATCTTTGAAACCCTTTCACCTCTCAATTCCCCCCTATGTGAGACCCTCTTCCCTCTTCCCAATTGCGAATATGTTGCCCCCTCCCCCATTATTTCAAATGTTTGATTTCTTTATTTGGAATATCACAGGGACTCAATTCCCTAGCAAAACAAGCGGATGTCAGAAACACCATCAAAACTGCCAAGGTCTCCTTCAGTGCCCTTCTTAAAACTCATGTCCAATTGGATAATGCCCATTGGATTGCTTGGTCTATAGCCCCCTTTTGGCCTTTCATCTCAAACTCTTCCCTTCATCCAATGGTCATATTTGGATTCTTTGGGACCCCTTGAGATTCCAAATCTCCCTCCTTAAGTCCTCTCACCAGCTCTTGCATCTTAGACTCTTAGTATCCTAGATAATCTCTCCCTTCCCTTTCTTCTCACCATAACCTATGGTTTCAACCGTGCCACAGATCGCATCCCCCTTTTGGGAAGATATCAAAGCCATCTCTTCTTCCACCGCTGATCTACCCTAGGGTATTGGTGGGGATTTTGACATCATTAGATTCTCCCATGAGCGAGTTGGTGGCTCCTCCCCGGATCCTGTCACGATGGATGACTTCAATGACTGCATTGATGACTCGGGTATAGCTGACCTCCGTTGGTCAGGCAAACCCTTATTTGGCATAACCGTCGTTCAAGTTCAGCCAAGATAGGCTCTAAGTTGGATCACTTCCTAGCGAATCCTTTTTGGCTATCTTCTTTCCCTTTCTCCGATGCCTCCTTCTCTAACTCCAATCTATTCGATCACTCTCCCTCTTTTGTCCAGCTCTCGCCGCTCGCCTCCTTTGGTCCAATGCCGTTCAAATTCTTTGATATATGGACTACGGACCCTTCTTTCGCTCCCACTATTCTTGAAGCTTGGTCCAAACCGGTCCATTGTCACTCCCTCCCTCTTGTTGCCTTTGCTCGCAAGCTTCACAACACTAAGGAAGCCCTCCATTCTTAGAACTCTTTCGTAAAAATCACTTCTAGGGATTCCTTTTGCCGATCAAATCTTCAGCTCACTCAATCCCTTCTCCAAAATGACCCTTCCAACCCCATCCATGCTGAGAATGAAAGATCCCTCTCCACTGAGCTTTCATCCCTCCTCTCCTCTAAAGAAAGTTTTCTCCGTAAAAAAGCCAAAATCAAATGGCTCGATTTGGGGGACTCCAATTCTACCTATTTCCATCGATCCCTTAAGGCCCAAACAACTTCAACTCCATCCCCTCCCTCGTCACAAATAACGGCACTTGCATTTCCTATCCCACTAGCAAAAAAGCGCAGATCGTCTCCTTTTTCTCCACCCTTCTCTCTCCCCCCCCCCTCTCTTCCTCCCTGCGCCCCCCTTCCCCCAACCTCATTAATAAAGTCATTGATCCTTCCTTCTTCTCCTCTCTCTATGCTATCCCTTCCACAGAAGAAATACTTTTTGCCATTCGATCCCACAAGTCCAATAAATCCCCAACGTCTGATGGGATTTTTATCCGCTCCAGTTCTGAAGTCCTCCAGTTTCCCCCTGTTCTCCATTGGATTTTTGACACGTATTAAATCCTCATCCAATGATCAAAAACCTTCCATTTCAAATGAGGAGTTGGAGATTGAACGACGTTCTTACTTCTTCTTCGGTTTTTCCCCAGTTGCCATTGTTCTTTGGTTTTTCCCCAGCTTCCGTTTGAAGACCTCAGTCGTCATCGTCCCTCACGAATCAAGCCGATAATCTCCTACGGCTTCAAACTATTTCCAGAAGTAATCTCTTAATCTGTTCTTTCTTTAAATTTCATAGTTAATCTGTCCAAAAGATATCTACGAAACTAAACAGGAAGCCTTGCCTTTTGTCACAAAATCTGAAACCAGAAGAAGCTCTTCCTCACACTAGGTACACTCCCAGTTCCTGATTCCACGTGACAGCCATTATTTGAAGTTCGCACCTATCCATGAAAGACCCTACAAGAGGTGGCCCAAGGCACTTGTCAACCTTTTTCCATCTCCTAACACTGAGAACAGGGAACCCATCTGATATTAAATCCATACAAAAGAAGGTGAAGAACTTCTTAATTTATAAAAAATTAATTTATCAGAAGGTAACTTCTCTTCTACCCCAATCTCCAACGACCAAGAAGCTAAGAGACCCATCTGGCAGAGAGCTTCTTAAATTCGTTGGGAAAGAAATGAAAAATGGAATCTCTGTTCGGTTAGGAAAGAAATGAAAAACGAAAAATGGAATCTCCACAATCTCCAAATCCGTTTGGGAAAGAAATGAAAAATGGCTGGCAGAGAACTTCTTAAATAGAGTTCGGTTGCCTTGAAGAAGTTCTTAATACAGCAGAATCTCTATTCTTTGTTTGGGAAAGAAATTAAAAATGGAGTTTACCCAGCAGTGAGGTCGAGAGTTGTAGAACGCTGATGGAGGTTTTGGTCTTCGATTTTGCACGCTGATGCTCGAAGCCGTAGGAGATAATCGTTGATTCGCGAGGGACGATGACGACTGAGGTCTTCAAACGGAAGAACAACGTCAGCCAAGGGAAAACCGAAGAAGAGAAAAGAAGGTCGTTCAATCCCAACTCCTCAATGGAACGTTTTTGACCATTGGATGAGGATTTAATACGTGTCAAAAATCCAATGGAGAACAGGGGGAAACTGGACGACGTCAAAACCGGAGCGGACAAAAATCCCGTCTGATGGCTTTAGTCTGGGTTTCTTCCTTGCCTTTTAGGATTTCATTGAGAATGATCTTGTCCATGCCATCCTTAGCTTCTTCTTTAACCCTTCCCAACTCTATTCCATTAATCAAACATTCCTTTGTCTCATCCCCAAGAAGCAAGGAGCCTTTTCCCACTCTGACTTCCGCCCCATCTCCCTCTATAATCTCATCTGCAAATTCATCTCTAAAGTCCTTGCGAATAGGCACAAATTGACTCTCCTATCCCTTTTGTGTCCGAATCAGTCGGCCTTTCTTTAGGGCCGTAGCATTGCGGATAACAATCTCCTTTGTGTGCAGATTGTTCATGGCTTTGATAGATCATCCCACTCCCCGGCTGCACTCCTTAAGTTTGACCTCCATAAAGCCTTTGAATCCAATCGCTGGGATTTCATTAGTGATGTCCTCCTTTCCATGGGCTTCCCTCACCCTTTCATCTGCTGAATAGAAGCCTGCATCTCCATTCCCCAATTCTCCATTATTGCCAACAGATCCCCAACAGGATTCCTTCCCCATGGTATATCTTAGCCTCCCGCACATCCACGGTAGGCTCACTAGCCACCACTGCCTTCTAATGCTTGACAATATTCATAAGAAATTGCATCTTTGGAAGGGTAAGCTTTCTATCCTTTGCTGGTCGAGTGGTTCTCATCCGTTATGTACCCCAGTCCACCTATCTCCACTGGTGCGGAATCTTCTCCTTTCCCAAGTCCACCATCTATGCAATGGAATCCTTATTCTATGCCTTCCTTTGGAAAGGGTAGGAAGCCTCTCGCTTCATCCACCCAGTTAGTTAGGTGGGTTTATTCTTATCTTCTTTAGTGAGATTCCTTCTGGACTATTCTTATGCCCTCCAATCCTTCATGGGTTTGAAGGAAAATCCTTCTTCT